>NC_051216.1:427500-525000 GCF_015220715.1 Pygocentrus nattereri | reverse complement strand
GTGGCTCTGGCAAGACGAAAGCCAGTCACATTAAGGCTTACACTCGCAAAACTTTGGCAAATGAATGTGTTCAGTTCAGTCAGGGACCCTGACAAATCAATGGTCTTCTTCTCATCACCCAAGACATCGTTTCCTCTTCCTGCAAACAGCAGTTTTGTAAAGACAAACAACATTAATATGAGTAAGACAACAGACTGAACTAATGTAATTACAGCCTCTACTTTTCAGTAATTATATCAACAGAATTAACACTCAGGTTTTAGGATTATATTCTACATGTACTTTCATCCTGTTTCTAATTTTGTAATTGAATAAATAGAACACAATAGAGAGAAAGAACATACATTTGTACAGCACTGTCAGTTTCTCGGATTTAAGATGCCAGTCATTCAATTACTTTGGGATCTCCTGCACTACACTCTCTGCATTTTTCTGCTTTAACACTTCATTAAACTTTTTCATCAAATTATCACACCATTCATGAACTGGATGTATTCTAGCAGGTCTTTAAAACTACGCAAAGCAGTAAACCTGCCAGTAAAGGAAAGCAGACTGAATGAATGAAGTCAGTCATAATGGAGTTTCAAAGTACCTCTAAACCAATAAATCACGGTTAACTAAAAACAACCAAACAAAAAAGTACATCATATCACACCTAAGCCTGATTTGTCAAGTTGCTCTGAATCCAGTGGACTGGCTATGGTGGTTTGGTTAGGATCTTGTAACAAGAAAAACTTCACCTGCCATTGAAGCCCAAGCTTTCTCCCACGTCCACGTCTTTCACCTGTTGTAGTAAGAAAACAATATTGGGGAACATGACGCACATTTAACTACTGTATTAAACATGTTTGAAGCAACCACAACACAAACAAGGTAGTACATTCCTCCGCTGATCAACTCTTTTATTCAGTAACACACCAAGCATTTCGCTCACTGGCTGACACAGATCACAGTTCAAGACCAAGCTGTGCGCATTTGTCTAGCTACGTACGTTAGACATGGTAGCTAATGCTCTGTATTTATGGTCTCATTCAGACCCAGCAAGTCCAGCTAATATGACCTGCAGGGCAAACATGGGAACTTTAGCTATCTAACCTAGCTAGCTAATTAGCAATCATACCTGGACTCATGGTGGCTAGCAACCACATCTGGATTCGTCTAAACTCGCTAACATACCTGGATTCGTGTTAATTAACCAACATAACCTACCTAACCTACAGTGGTTCTAGCTAACGTTAGCTAACACACCTGGATTCGTGTTAATTAACCTCCCTAACCTACAGTGGTTCTAGCTAACGTTAGCTAACACACCTGGAGTCATGGACAGAATGAGCTCCATATGGACGACAACAGAGTTGACCCTGTGCTTGTGGATGGGCTGAAAAGCGGTCTTCTAGCTGCCGCAACAGCCCTATACACTCTCAGAACATCAGGAGATGGTTCTTCTGTGTTGGAATGAATCTGATCTCCACCTGATATGATGCAAACTTGATAACTCTTATAGTGAGTGGAAGTGGTGCACCTGATCGTCCGTGTAGCGGGAGCAGGGTTGCCAGACAACTTCATAAGGAATGTTGCAGATGGCGAATTCAAAACGCTCTTCAAGAACCAAGACTCGAAAATATAAGCTACCATGAATGTATGGGAATATCTAAACATTAAAAGCACACATAAAGATACATAATTCTGTTTACTCTCATCCATTCTCATTTTATTATGAAAACCTTACCATTTTAAGCAGGTTGCAAACTTGGCAACCTTGGGTCTGTGGAGAGACTCCCACTAGCAGTGACAATGGGCACTATTGGATAGATTTAAACAAACACATTACTGACTCATTTGAATATATTTTTACTAGTAAAAATCCAATTCTTGAAATCCAGAATTGAATTTTTACTAGTGAAAATCAAATTTTAACATGTACTAATTTCATTTTTGCTAGTCAGAATTTAATTTCTACATGTGAAAATTTGATTTCTGACTAGTAAAAATGTTTCCCTCATTAAAATGAATGGGGAAACTCATGAATTATCACTAGTAAGAATTAAAATTTTACTAGTAAGAATTTTATTATTCCTAGTAAAAATTTAAATTTTACATGTGAAATATAATTTTTTACTATTAACAATTAGATTTTTACTAGTAATAATTACATTTTTACTAGTTATAATTATATTTTCACATGTGTAAATTTTATTCTTGATAACAAAAATTGGATTTCTACATGTAAGAATTGAATTTTTACTAGTGAAAATAATTTTCACATGTTCAAATTGAATTCCTGATATCAACTCTGACTCTCTGACTCGTGTACACTGCCAGTTTGGCCTGACCAAGAATAAAATTCAGTAACGGGCACTTGAACCTCTCCTTCTGGACATATTTAAAACCAAGGATAAGAGCCCCACTTAAAATAAAAAGAATAAGGCAGAAAAAGCCGCGTGGTACAACGATAAAACCCGGACCTTAAAACAAACAGCTCAGAAATTAGAGCGGAAATGGCGTCAAACCAAGCTGGAAGTGTTCCGCTCTGCCTGGAAGGACGGCCTTATAGAGGATAGAAATGCTCTCACTGAAGCTCGCTCAGCATATCTGGCCTCGCTGATCGAGAATAATAAGTATAATCCTAGAGTTCTGTTTAATGTGATTTCCCAAATCACACAAAATCAGGCAGGTACTGAACCAGAAATCCCAGCAACTCTCACCAGTGAAGTTTTTATGGACTTCTTTAATAATAAAATTGAAAATATTAGACAACAAATTCAACCCACAGTATCAAATTCAAATCCAGCTTGGCTGCCATCTGACTTGGCTGATATAGAACAAAACACAGCTGTAGAAAAGAATCTGGAAACCTTTTACCCCCTCCCACAGCTGGAGCTAGAGAAGATTATCTCCTCTGCAAATTGCACAACCTGCACACTCGATGCAATTCCATAAAAATTACTCAAAGAAGTCCTGCCAGTTATTATAAACCCTCTCTCAACTATTGTAAACTCGTCCCTTAGTCTGGGCCATGTACCCAAAGCTTTTAAACTAGCAGTTATCAAACCTCTGATCAAGAAACCAAATCTTGATGTCGCCGTTTTGTCCAATTACAGGCCTGTTTCTAACTTACCGTTTATATCTAAGATCTTAGAAAAAGCTGTGGCCCAACAACTTAGTTCATATCTACACAAGAACCATATGAAAAATTTCAGTCTGGATTCAGGCCACACCACAGCACTGAGACGCTCTAGATAAGATAACTAATGATCTTCTTCTTGCCTCTGATCAAGGCTACATATCTCTCTTAGTGCTACTTGACCTCAGCGTGGCTTTCGATACAGTAGACCACAATATTCTCCTAGAAAGGTTAGAAAACATGGTTGGAGTCACAGGGACGGCCCTATCATGGTTCAGATCTTACCTATCAGAACGTTATCAGTTCGTCAGGGTAAACAATTTATCTTCCACTTATTCAAAAGTGAGATTTGGAGTTCCGCAGGGCTCTATATTAGGACCTTTATTATTTACCCTATACATGTTACCGTTAGGCACAGTCATAAGTAACCATGGCGTAAACTTTCATTGTTATGCAGACGATACTCAACTGTACATATCAGCCAAACCTGATGACCAATACAGATTAAAGAAAATGGAGGACTGTGTAAAAGACGTGAAAGGCTGGATGTTACGTAACTTCCTCCTATTAAACAGTAACAAAACAGAGGTTCTCCTTCTGGGTCCAAAATTAGCAAGAAGTAAATCACCAGATTTAATCTTAAATCTCGCCGACTTTCCAGCCACACCTGGATCAGCAGCAAAAAATCTCGGCGTTATAATAGATTCAGATTTATCATTCGATCAACACACAGGCGGCATCACTAGGACAGCTTTTCTACATCTTCACAACATCGCCAAGATCAGAAATGCCCTGTCCCTGCCTGATGCAGAAACACTAGTACACGCCTTTATTACTTCTAGGCTAGACTACTGTAACGCGCTACTGTCAGGATGTACGAGCAGGAATTTAAACAAACTCCAACTAGTCCAAAACGCCGCAGCCAGGGTCCTCACTAAAACTAGAACATCTGATCATATCAGTCCAGCGCTATCATCACTTCATTGGCTGCCTATTAAATTCCGTATTGATTATAAAATCCTTTTATTGACGTATAAAGTCCTACATGGTCTCGCTCCTGAGTACCTGCAAGACCTTATTTCTCATTATGAGCCATCACGACCACTCAGATCCCAGAGCGCTGGCTTATTAATAGTCCCCAGAATTCCTAAGGCTGCAGCTGGGGGAAGAGCTTTTTCTCATAAAGCCCCCAAACTCTGGAATGATCTTCCAGAAACTGTTCGGGACTCAGACACAGTCTCAATCTTTAAGACTAGGCTGAAAACTCACTTGTTCAGTTTAGCTTTTGGTAGCTAATGTTCCCCCTAGATAAAGGCAGCAGATCCAGGGGTCCATGGACACAGGGAATTATAGTAAACTGAGACGCTGGTGCTGTCGTCCCGCTGCTCGCACGCGGTCACTCAGGCTTGTGGACGGTGGAGCGGAGGGATGCCAGACTGTCTCAGAGAGCTGCCGTGTCTGTGTGTCCTTCTGGTTCTCTCCTGTTAGTTAAGCTATCATAGTCAGATCTGCCGGAGTCGTTAGCCTCACTCTGGAAATGTTTACATTCCCTGTTTATGTACAAACGGATAGAATAAAACTAATTCCCTCTCCCTGCTTTCTTTCCAAGTATACAACCGCCCACATGTCCGGCTGGACACTGAAGGACGACTGACTGCCGAGCCCCCCTGCTACCCACTTCAGACCAGCTGCCCACGCCTCAGCTACCACCAACTACCTTGGATGAGCTGCCCACCCTACGCTGATGTTCTCATAGACTCCTAGATATTCCTAATACCAATATTACTGCTGATAATATTAGTAGTATAATCACTTGTAGGTAGTTTGACCAGAGGAGGATGGGTCCCCCCTGGTGAGCCTGGTTCCTCCCAAGGTTTCTTCCTCAGTTCTGAGGGAGTTTTTCCTTGCCACTGTTGCCCCTGGCTTGCCCACTGGGGGGTTTCTGTACATTCTTTCAATCTGTACATTCTTTGAAATCCTGTAAAGCTGCTTTGTGACAACATCCGTTGTAAAAAGCGCTATACAAATAAATTTGATTTGAAAAGCATGAGCATTAAAAATCGCATTAAAAGAAAGAAACACAGTCTTTAAAACATCAAAAAGGGGACGCAGCCTAAAACAGTGCATAAAAGCGTGAAACACTGTTTCCCTCTCAAAACAAAAAGGGCATCCTGGAGTGACCTCTGGATTTAAAACAGAAATAAACGAGTTAACAGAAACAATTCCATGTAAAACCCTCCACTGTAGATCTGCCACTCGTTTAGTTAACGGTGGTTTATACAGTGCTCCCCACTGTGGCTTCACCTCGTGAAGGTGGAGCTACACGGGACACTGATGAGGAGGCGGGGCTACACGGGAGACTGATGAGGAGGCGGAGCTATACGGGGACACTGATGAGGAGGCGGAGCTACACGGGAGACTAATGAGGAGGCGGAGCTACACGGGAGACTGATGAGGAGGCGGGGCTACACGGGGAGACTGGTGAGGAGGCGGGGCTACACGGGGAGACTGATGAGGAGGCGCGGCTACACGGGGAGACTGATGAGGAGGCGGGGCTACACGGGGAGACTGATGAGGAGGCGGGGCTACACGGGAGACTGATGAGGAGGCGGGGCTAAACAAGGAAACTGAAGAATCTCTCAGCTGTTCATTAAACAGGAAACAGAAGCTGCTTCCAAACTTTATTATCGGTGTTTTAGCAGCACATTCAGAACAACGACAGCACAGCTAGAAAAGAGTTTAAGAGGATCTACTAACCTAAACAATGAGAACAAGAGGAAAACTACAGAAAAGCAACTGAAAATATACAAACTCTACATTAATAAATCTGATTTACACAGTGACATTTTTACTCAAACTGGATCCAAATCATCTCAACTCTGTTCACACTGAGTGATCAGAACCGCCTGGTTCTGGTCCGTGTTTGGATCATCATGGTGTATAACAGCACTACAGTGAATAAAGACCCTTCATAAACAGAAGCTCCTCTGACTGATCTGAGAGAATCTCTCTGACTTTAGGAGATCATCTGATGTGTTTTGAGCTCTAGAAGCCTCTTTAATCCTCAGAAATCCTCCGTACGCCTCTTTAATGTTCTGTCCATAGAGCTGAAGCTGCAGTGGTGAATGAAGAGTAAATGAACAGCTGTTAGTTCTCGTTCTCTGGAGCTCTTCTCATCGCTGGGTGAGGACGGACAACCTGGAAAACAGGAGATCTTAGGGACTTTTATGAAGCTCAACCAGAGAATGAAGGAACACACAGAGTGCAGACTTAGTCAGAGCGTCGTAATCAGACGTCCTGGTTTCAGGGTTCAGGGCTGAGTACGTGTCACTGGGAGAGTCTCTAACAGGCTGAGGGTAAAAACACAAGCTCACAGAACTGAACGCCCCCTGCAGGCTGACTGTCAGAATCAGTGACGGGCATTTCAGTCAAATCTGATCTTCAGTCTGTAATAAAATTCTAATGTCTTTTCTACACGATTTCACCTTCAGTGGTTTAGACTACTGTAACTCTCTACCTGCAGAATCAGCTCTTCCCTTCACAGGAACTCTCGTCTTTCCCTCATTTTTTGATGTTGGTGTTTTAATGTGGATTAGAACAGAGTGAATGAGCTCAGCGCTGCTGGCTGGTTTAACTCCATTATTTTTAGATTCACCATGTGGTCTGGAGGCCATGTTTTGTCTTCACCACCAGATGGCACTATTTCATATTTTACCTTGATGATGTTCCACTAACTGGAAAAGGATGTAGCTGTAAACATAATTCATATTGATACTGTGACAATTGACCCTGATGTGAATGTAAAATGTAGAGTGGTATAAATCTAAAAACTGAACATATGAAAACACGAGCACTTCCACCACTACACCATCGTAGCGGTTTGTAAAGGTAATTATATTATGATCATGAATTATACGTCTGGTCATTGGTTTATTCTGGAGATATTTAGACCACTGCAGTCCTGGGCAGTAGAAGGCCGTGTTGAACGCTGACCGGAGCACGAACAGAAACTCATGCTGTGGCTGCCAGACTCATTACAGGCTAATAAAACTGCATCATCCCAATCTGGTGTCCATCACTGACCAGGGCGGACAAACACCCAGTAGAAGGGTCACATATGTACGTCATATCTTTGACTGCTGAGGCAGGAGTTCTTTAAAACGTCGGCTCAGATGCCGACTGGAGGCAGGAGTTCTTTAGAACATCGGCTCCGATGCCGCCTGGAGGCAGGAGTTCTTTAAAACGTCGGCTCCGATGCCGACTGGAGGCAGGAGTTCTTTAAAACGTCGGCTCCGATGCCGACTGGAGGCAGGAGTTCTTGAAAACGTCGGCTCCGATGCCGACTGGAGGCAGGAGTTCTTTAAAACGTCGGCTCCGAATGCCGACTGGAGGCAGGAGTTCTTTAAAACGTCGGCTCCGATGCCGACTGGAGGCAGGAGTTCTTTAAAACACCGGCTCCGATGCCGACTGGAGGCGGGAGTTCTTTAAAACGTCGGCTCCGATGCCGACTGGAGGCAGGAGTTCTTTAAAACACCGGCTCCGATGCCGACTGGAGGCAGGAGTTCTTTAAAACGTCGGCTCCGATGCCGACTGGAGGCAGGAGTTCTTTAAAACGTCGGCTCCGATGCCGACTGGAGGCAGGAGTTCTTTAAAACGTCGGCTCCGATGCCGACTGGAGGCAGGAGTTCTTTAGAACATCGGCTCCGATGCCGACTGGAGGCAGGATTGGATGCATTTGAAAATTAGAGGCAGCAGCTCAGCAACATGTATATTTGAGAACAAAGCTCAATAAGAAAACAGTGAAAAAGTATCCGTGGTATTTTCGGCCTGTTTCAAGCTTCACATATCAGTGATTTAGACTTGGCATCAGATGTAATTCCACAAATCTCCACAGTGAAGCCAGCAGAAATTAGTACCAGGCTAATCTGACATTATAAGGCTACTTCAAAGGGATTTCTGAAGGTGCTGCATTAAACAATGTAACGACTCCCAACTGGCAGATCTTTTTAAATTCACACCTGTTTCACAGCAGAAACTAAACTACGGAGTTGATGATTTGATCCATTAGCAGCTGAACTTCCTCCTAAACTCCACAGGCTCCAACCCGTACAGTACAGGCTCCTGCACGCTGAAATATGTTCTCTCCTGCTGTTCTAGACCAAGAGAACCAACTGCCGCTTTCTTCATCTCTGCGGGTGGTGGCCTTTGCTCCTGTTATGAATATTAAATATTACTCATGTCGTGCTGCATTTGCTGCTGGAGTGTGTCTCCAAGGTTTGACACTACACTGAGTCCTGACGTGTGACGTGCTGTGAAATGATGATCAATCTAAACACACTAATAACCACAGTAATGTTCACACACACACACACACACACACACACACAGACACACACACACACAGAGCAGACTCACAGTCAGAGTGTCGTAGTCGGAGGACCTGGCGTTGGGGTTCAGAGCCGAGTACGTGTCGTCTCCACACTTCAGAGCCTTTCAGAGAGACGAGGAGAAACAGCTTCAGTTTCTATTCAGGACCAGTCAGAGATTCTCACACAGGTACAGTGTTTAAGCTGAGGGTGCTGAAACGTTAAAGCCCCTGTCTGCTCATTTTCAGGATTTTCTTTTATGATCTAGAGTTTGTGATATTTTTATTCTGAACTGTCAGAGAAAAAGTTTCTTTAAAATTACATTTTTGCCTTTTGTCTCTGTTTGATTTGAGTTGGGTGGGACTACATTTGGCACAGCTGATCTGTCAGAGTGCCACTCAGAGTTAGTAATCAGTATTACAGGAAGAAAAGAAAAGAAAATCCAGGTCGGAGCCCCAATGAGCGTCGCCAGCGACGACAGGGGCACGGAAAAACTCCCTAAAGAGGAAGAAACCTTGAGAGGAACCAAGACTCAGAAGGGGAACCCATCCTCCTACGGTCCACACCGGATAGCAAACGTTATTAGTATAAAGTTTATAGTACAAAGTGGGAAAAGAGAAGCAGCGATTAACTTGATTAGTTTATGATTGTGCAGCAGCATCTGAGGGTGAGGAGCATCTGAGGGTGAGGAGCATCTGAGGGTGAGGACTGCACAGCGTTGTAATGCACAAAGTTCAGCGGTGGTCAAGCCGGTCCAGAAGGCTGGTGAGCAGTGGCGCCCGATCAAGGCAGAAGAGGCAACAGCATCAGACGCACAGGATGGGCAGCTGATCAGCTCAGCAGAGAAAGGAAAGAAAGACGCGGTCAGTTCTGTAGAGAGTGGCTGACCACAGAGTCAGTTCTGTAGAGAGTGGCTGACCACAGAGTCAGTTCTGTACAGAGTGGCTGACCACAGAGTCAGTTCTGTACAGAGTGACTGACCACAGAGTCAGTTCATTACAGAGTGGCTGACCACAAAGTCAGTTCTGTAGAGAGTGGCTGACCACAGAGTCAGTTCTGTAGAGAGTGGCTGACCACAGATTACAGTATAACAGGGCAGCAGAGACTCCAGCAGGTCCAGATCTGACAGGGAGACTAATCACCAAAGGCTCCACTAAACAAGTGAGTTTTTAGCCTTAACTTTAGACTTAAAGACTGAGGCTGAGTCTGAGTCCCGAACATTAACAGGAAGATTATTCCAGAGCTGGGGTGCTCTGTATGAGAAGCTCCGCCCCCTGATGGAGCTTTATTAGTTCTAGCTACCAGTAGTGAGCAGCACCTTGTGATCCAAGTAGGCGTGATGGTCCATAGTGGGAGAGAAGGTCACTCAGGTACTGAGGGGCGAGTCCGTTTAGAGCTTTATAGGTCAGTAATAGGATTTTATAATCAATGTTCTAGTGATATTAGTTACATGTGCGTTGAAGGACAGATCAGCGTCCATCACGACACCAAGATTTAACAGAGGAGCTTGAAGCAGCTGAGAGGTTGTTAAGTTTAAGTGTTGAGTTAGACAGTTTGTTTCTAGTTGCTTTTTGACCAAGAAGCAGGACCTCTGTTTCATTAGAGTTAAGTAGCAGAAAGTTACTCGACATCCAGTCTTTTATGTCTTTTACACAGTCCTCAATGTTGTCATCTGGTTTGCTTGATATATATAAGGTGTTTACTGACAATGGTGCCTAATGGTAGCACACATATTGTGAATAATAAAGGTCCTAAAACAGAGCCTTGAGGAACACCATACTTTACTTTTACAAGGACAGATGATTCGCCCTTTACATTAATGAACTGATAGCAATCAGTGAGGTAGGACCTGAACCAGGAAAGAGCTGTTCCTGTTACCTCTACAGGGTTTTCTAGTCTATCTAGTAGGATAGAGTGGTCTATTGTGTCAAATGCTGCACTAAGATCAAGGAGGACTAGCAGAGACACATTTCCTTTGTCAGAGAAAAATAAAAAGATCATTCACAGTTTTTACTAGTGCTGTTTCTGTGCTGTGATGTGGCCTAAAACCAGACTGGAATTTTTAATGTAGATGATTCCTATGAAAATAGGAGCTGAATTGTTTTACTACCACTTTTTCCAGGATCTTAGATATAAAGGGGAGATTCGAGATGGGTCTATAGTTTGATAGATCACAGGGGTTGAGGTTCGCTTTCTTAACCAGCGGTCTAATTACAATTAAAACACAATGAGGACCACAGAAATTCCTCCACTGTGTCCGCTAATCTGACCGCTGACTAATAACGGGAGCAGAGTCCAGCAGTTAGATGGTTACAGGTTATGGATATAACGTTAGTGCTGAGCGTTCAGTATCAGACATGATCCGTCTGATCTACCCATCGTCAGATAAAAGCCTGAGTTCTCCAACATGATCTGGAAATGTCATTAAATCTCTAAAATGACCAGCAGACAGTTTCTTCTCCTTTCTGCACTTTGGTCTCTCCAATTCGGAGAGCGGCTGAGTAGAGTGAAGTGGTCCGTTTTTCAGGGCGAGGGCTTAAACGTGCAGGGCTGAACTTCTGCTACTGGGTGGCTCTCTGCTCATGATTTAGTGACGCCCACAAGGCGAACAACAGTTCACAGATTGATCTGGGTCCACTGTCGAGTCTTGAGTGTCCAGTAGACAATACTCTAGCCCTAAATGATGTGGAAAAGCTGGTGCCTTTAGAACCTCCAGGCTGGACTCCTGTTACACCATTTTAGCTGGACGCTCCAACACCTTATTAAATAAGCTCCAACTGGTGCAGCTGCAAAAAACTTTGACCATATATCCCCAATCCTGTCATCCTCACACCGTCTGCCTGTTAAATTTGGTGTAGAGTATAAAATCCTTCTGATAAAGTGTGAATCATTAAATGGCCCTGCAGTATCGTAGTGAATTCATTCAGTCATATGAACCCAAAATAACGACTCGCTGACGGTTCCTCAGATTAGAAAAACCACAGCAGGGGCTCAAGCTTTTTCCTACGTATCCCCAAAATTGTGGGATCATCTCCCGACCTCTGTTCGGGACTCAGGCTGATCTGCACCTCACCATCATGAACTGACCCTCATGAACTGACCCTCCTGCTGCTGCTGCACAAACTCAGTGTATCTAATTAACCGGTGCTCCAGCTGTTTTCCCTCGTTGTGAACTATAATACTTTATACTAATGCTGCTTGCTATCCGGTGTGGTCCAGAGGAGGATGGGAGCAAAGATGTCCTGTTGGTCTCAGCTGTTTTTTCCAGCAGGCTGAGCTGCAGGCATTACACTGTACAAATGTAAACCTACTAAACACCTGGCAGGTGTGACGGCTTCAGATAGGAGTCTGTGTACAAACTACATTCCTCACTGTTTCAACATGTTTTGCCTCTTTTCTTTCAAACCATATTTACTGTGTGTAGCGCTTCAGTTCTGTCCTTCAGACTGAAGGTTCTTCTATAATGAAACGCTTATTTGAAGACGCATCACACCTAAAACTGCTGCGAGCTGCAGGTGAACAGCATTGTGGGAATGACAGACAAAGTCCTGCACATCAAATTGGAAAGGAAAGGTTGTGTTAACCTGTTGGAAGCTCTAATCTAATGTGTTTTGTTTGGGTTGATTCTCAGTACCTGAACATCTGCTCCTCCCTCTGCTCCTCTCTTCCTCCTAAACACACAGATTAAACACAGACAGGCTGTTTTAGGAGTTTCCATTTGAGGATAAAATTGAGCTCCTGATTAAAACTGCATTTCATAGTAATAACCAGCTCACTCACTGAAGACAGACAGCAGCAGTAATAAGAGACAGAACCAGAGCAGAACCGACTCCAACGGTTCCCCACACAGCAAACTGCTTCCACAGCCCAGCTGAACAGAGATGAAGAACCTTTTAGAACATTTATACAGATAAACCCTTTTAGAATAAAGTACTCTACAGCAGTTTAACTCCACCCATTCAGTCTACAGTAATATAGCCCCGCCCCTTAGGCCTACAGCAATTAAGCCCCGCCTGGTCAGGCTACAGCTGTTTTGCCCCGCCCACTCCAAAAGTGATGCGATTGCTGTTCCTGCAGAAAATCTGTAGCAGATGCTACCGACCTGTCCTGCACTGCCCTGAGGAAAAACACAAAAGGCCTGATTTCTGACTAATAGTCTGATAAAAAGGCAGCATAACATCCCATAACACACCTGATGTAAGTGTCCATTCTGATGAGTTGGATGATCCGTATGGATTCTCTGCCGTACAGTAGAAAACTCCATCTGCTCCTGCAGCTAAAGTTAAACTGGCTCCTTCTCCAAACTGTGTGATGTGTCCTCCTGTCTTCCTGAACCAGGTGTAAGAGCTGGCAGGGTTGGAGTCGCTGACACAGACCAGCGTGATGGAGCCGTTAACCTCAGTCTCAGATACAGATGGAGGTCTGGGAGAGTCTGAACGAGACAGAGACTCGACTAGTTACTGAGCTTCTTACACTCAGAGAAAAACATCATACAGAACAAACTGCTCTTACATAACACATCCAGACGGGAGGGTTCAGAGCGGCTCTGTCCGAGCTGGTTCTGAGCGGTGCAGTAGTAGAGTCCGCTGTGCTGGGAGCTGATGCTGGTGATGCTGTAACTCTGTCCTGTTCCCAGCTCTACGTCTGAGCTCTGATTAAACCAGGAGTAGGAGAGAACAGGAGGGTTTGCATCACTGCTGCAGGTCAGAGTCACTGAATCTCCCTCCACTCTCTGTCCAGGGGGAAGAATGACCGCTCTGGTGGTCTTAGGGGAGTCTGAATGGAAAGGTGATGAACATTCAGGTGTTGCGTGTATAAATCAAGCTGTTCTACAATGAAGCAGGATCACTGTTATTCTTTATTAAGTTGTTTGGTGTTTGAAAAGCTGCTGAATTTATAATTATTACGTTTATTAACACGGCGGCATAGACAGAAATGCATTTTCAGGCAGGCCTGTTAAAAAGGGCCAGTTCATGTCCCACAACGTCTCAACATCAGGATACAGCTTGTTCCTGACAGCGGTACAGTCACCCTACATATTCCAAGGCTTCTGCTCAGCAGTGATAAATAAACAATAATAAGACTTCATCAAACCATCAGACATCTTAGGCTAAAGCGTACTGCCGCAGCGGGCATGAAATATGTTCCTGAACCATTTATAGCAGTGCAAGTCTGAGGTGTCACTCAGCAAGACACCTAACCCCCAACTGCTCCCCGGGTGCCGTGGATAGGGCTGCCCACCACTCCGGGCAAGTGTGCTCACTGCCCCCTAGTGTGTGTGTATTCACTAGTGTGTATGTGGTGTATCACTTCATGGATGGGTTAAATGCGGAGGTGAAATTTCCCTGTTGGGATGAATAAGTTTCACTTAAACTTAAAAACTTAACTAGACATTTAATTTTTAAATGTCCTTTATAGCTTTTACTGTAAAAGAGCTTTGTAAGGACCAAATTCACCAAAAATCAACAATGACAAAAAATTTAATTCATTTTGGCTTTTTCAGATCTTTGTCTGTCAAAGGCAGGACTCACAGAAAACCAATCAAATTTCATCTTTAATGCAGCTTAATAAACATTCTATGGTCATTTGATTGGGTAGGTCTGCAATCGATTTGGGTGAGTCCAGGCCTGCCGCGGCCTAACAGTGGTAACGTGGCTGGTGTGGTTTTTCCGCTGGGGCGGTTCTGTTATTCCAGTCTAAATCAGAGGCCCAGTCTCATACCTGCACTCTGCTGCCTTGTTCTACCCACACTGTGTCAGTTCCACTCTTCCACATCACCTCTACTGCTTTAATACCTGCGATCCTTCACAACCTGGATTAGGACCTTCCTCACACCATCACTCGACTCGGTTCTAAAACTCTTATTCATGCAGGTTCCTCTATTCTACTTCAGTGCTATTTACTCCCTCTTGTGGAGAACCTTCAACCTGATCAGCTTAGGTGAGTGTGAGGTACAAGTTGGTCCATGAAGTGATTTACATCTAAAACTGGAGCCCCAAATGTATTAATATGCATGTTTTGTAGTTGATACACATTTAAAATGACAGACAGGCAGCATGGAGAACATGATAAAACCACCCATGACTAAACGGCTGCACAGCCCATATGACCAGCATCACCTCATCTGCTTGGAGATAAACAGCACAAGACCTACTGAGCTCCATCACAACCAGCCTGTTCAATCAGCACAGCATTCAACACCTTACACTAAATAAGAGACCAACACAAGAGAAAAGGGATTGTAGCAAAATCACACCAACATATACAGACCTTTAGCTAAAGAGTTCAAAGTTCACAACAACCAAAATCACAAATCCTCACAGCAGAAATAAACCAGATTAAAATACTACAGCATATAAAATCCCTTCAGTGTTACTGACCAGCACTGGCCTCTGTCCCATTTACACTTGATTTAATCTGCTTATCAATTAATCTTCCAGCATGAATTTTCTCCAATAGATTAAACATCAGTCCCTCAGCTGCATCAGCAGCTGTTATATTAGCTGGTTCTGCTAAATCTGGCACCAGAACCTTCTGATAGGAAAAAACGAGGCCAGTTGTTCTTAAACCAACGTGTAAATTTGGCCTATCAGCACTGACTAGACTGGTCAAGACCGTTTCCTTAAGCGTCCTGAGCCAGTGTTTCTCTGCACTGCTGACTGGCTGAGGGCAGAGCACTGAATCTGATGGAGGAGTTAGGAGTATAAAGGGTTCTGTAACCGGCGCCCAGTGACATGGACGGAGATCACGGCCACAGATCCTACAGCTGTAAACTGGACCGCCCCTCCGGTTTCACTGATCAAAGGCCTCAGTGTTTAGGAGAAAACATTGTGACTTATTTCAACACAATTATTTCTTATTTTTTGCTCACTGTAATGAAAAGGGTGGCGTTCCACTGCCCATAATGGAGGCAGCGTCTCTGAGCTCTGCTCTGATAAATCATTCCTGACCAGTGGTTCCACTGGTTAATAGTAAATAAGTTGAGTCAGATGTGCTGTAGAAGGAAAAACACCCCAAACACTGCTTAAGATTACTGAACAGATTATTAATACACGTGATAATCTGCACTCACACACTGGAGGAGAGTGGAGACGACTCCCTCTAACAGCACAGCTGTAGCTGACCGCTTCACTGACCACAGCTACAGGGCAGGAGGCAGATTCACACTCAGATACAGGCTGTCCGTTCCTGTACCAGATGTAGGTGGGGTTGTTGGGCAGAGTGCAGGTGGAGCTACAGGTCAGTGTTACTGTCTGTCCCTCTGACGCTGTGACTGCAGGACCTTCCACTTTCACCTGCAGGACTTTATCAAAAACACCTGAAATACAATAAATGAATTATAGATAAAAACATTATGCATAAAAAATTAAACAATCAAAACCACAAACTGAATTATATTAGAACTGTATAATCAGCGTCTCTCAGAGTGACTGAACATGAGTTCACTGTAATCCAGTGGAAGCTGCCAGTGAGATGATGGAGTGAGTGCAGGATGTTCTGGAGGTTCTGTTCTGTTCTGAGGGCAGATTAAAGTGAGGTCTTACAGACGGCAGGAGAGCCGAGCTCCTCGTATCCTTTCACAGCGCAGGAGTAGCTGCCAGCATCCACAGTTCTGTCTCTCAGCTCCAGTTCATTTCTGTTCTGGTCAGATACAGGCTGACCGTTCCTGTACCAGATGTAGGTGGTGGTGTTGGACAGAGTGCAGGTGGAGCTGCAGGTCAGCTTCTTTACTCCTCCATCTGTATCTGACACTGTAACCTTCAGATCTGCAGGTGATTTTAAACAAGGTTTAATAATAATAATAGTAATAATAATAATAATAATAATAATAATATTAAATTACATTTATATAGCACCTTTCACAAAGGTCACTTCATAGAGCATGGGCAAAAAAAACACTAAGCAGTGGAGGAGGAAGAAAAATGTGCATTAAACAGAAAAATCTTTAAGTCAGATTTAAAAGAGGAAAGAGAAGAGCCTCCCTGAGGGATTGAGAAAGAGAATTCCAGAGTTTTGGGCCGTGGCACTGAAGGACCTCCCTCCCAAGGTGGAAAGTCTGGTGCTGGGGCTGCAAGTAAGTTATTGCTAGAAGACCTGAGAGAGCGAGAGGGAGTGTAGGAGGTCAGCAGTTCTCTGAGGGAGGGGGGAGCAGGTTATGTAAAGCTTTGAAAGTGAGAAGTAAGATTTTAAACTTTATACGGGACGGGACCAGCAGCCGTTGTAGCTGAGACAGAACGTGGGTGATATGAGCTGAACGCTGAGTGTGGGTGAGAACTCCAGCTGCTGAGCTCTGAATGTCCTGTAGCTTTTGGTTGGACTTTACAGGGAGACCAACAAAGAGGGAGCTACAGTAGTCGATGCGGGACATGATGAAGGCCTGAAACAGAGTTTCTGCATCTTTATCGGTCAGGAACGGTCGGAGACGAGCAATGTTATGTAAATGAAAGAATGCAGTCTTGGTGAGGAATTTGATGTGCAGATCAAAATTGAGTGATGAGTCGAGTAAAACACCAAGATTTCTAATGACAGGTCATCAAATCAAATCAAATTTATTTGTATAGCGCTTTTTTACAACGGATGTTGTCACAAAGCAGCTTTACAGAGTTTCAAAAAAGAAAAAGTTTCAAGAGAACTCTAAGAATGTACAGAAACCCCCCGGTGGGCAAGCCAGAGGCAACAGTGGCAAGGAAAAACTCCCTCAGAACTGAGGAAGAAACCTTGGGAGGAACCAGGCTCACCAGGGGGGACCCATCCTCCTCTGGTCAAACTACCTACAAGTGATTTTATTACTAATATTAACAGCAGTAATATTGGTATTATGAATAACTAGGAGTCTATGAAAACATCAGCATAGGGTGGGCAGCTCATCCGAGGTAGGTGGTTGGGGCATGGGCAGCTGGTCTGAAGTAGGTAGCAGGAGGGCTTGGCAGTCGGTCGTCCTTCAGTGTCCAGCCGGTCATATGGGTGATTGTGTACTCGGAAAGATGCAGGCTTAACGAGCAGGCCATCAATACTAACTGAAAAATCGGATGACTTTGATAGTAGAGGTTTAGGGCCAGCCAGTAAGACTTCAGTTTTATCAGTGTTCAGCATGAGAAAGTTATTATGCATCCAGAGCTTTAAATCAGAAATACAGTGAATTATTGTACTGGCAGGGGAATCTGAAGGTGTGAGTGTACTGAGATATAACTGAATATCATCAGCAGAACAATGGAAGTTTAGGCCATGGCTACGAATGATCTGGCCAAGGGGTGAAATGTAAATTAGGAAAAGTAGGGGTCCAAGAACTGAGCCCTGAGGGACACCACATCTAACAGGAGAGGAGGAGGATGTCTGTGGGCCTAATGTAATAAACTGGTGTCTGTCTGTAAGATATGACCTGAACCACTGTAAGGCTGTGTCAGTGATGCCAATAGAGAAAACACGAGAAATGAGAACATCATGATTAACAGTATCAAAAGCTGCACTTAAGTCGAGGAGAAGGAGAATACGGAGTGAACCACCATCAGCAGACTGGAGAAGATCATTAACGACTGGCAGAAGAGCGGTCTCAGTGCTGTGGTGTGTACGGAAACCAGACTGGAATGGCTCATAGACGGCACTATCACTCAGAAATGTCTGGAGTTGGGAAGCGACCACTCTTTCCTTTACTTTAGCTAAAAATGGAAGGTGTGAGACGGGTCTGTAATTAGAAAGAGAAGTCGGGTCCGATTCAGGCTTCTTAAGTATCGGAGTAACAGCAGCAATTTATCACTGTAGCAACTGGGGTGTGGATTACAGATGAACAGGCCTTGAGTAGAGGGGTGGGGGCAGGATGAACAGGCCTTGAGTAGAGGGGTGGATGCAGGATGAACAGGTCTTGAGTAGAGGGGTGGGGGCAGGATGAACAGGTCTTGAGTAGAGGGGTGGGGGCAGGATGAACAGGCCTTGAGTAGATGGGTGGGGGCAGGATGAACAGGCCTTGAATAGAGGGGTGGGGGCAGGATGAACAGGCCTTGAGTAGAGGGGTGGGGGCAGGATGAACAGGCCTTGAGTAGAGGGGTGGGGCAGGATGAACAGGCCTTGAGTAGAGGGCTGGGGGCAGGATGAACAGGCCTTGAGTAGAGGGGTGGGGGCAGGATGAACAGGCCTTGAGTAGAGGGCTGGGGGCAGGATGAACAGGCCTTGAGTAGAGGGGTGGGGGCAGGATGAACAGGCCTTGAGTAGAGGGGTGGGGGCAGGATGAAGAGGCCTTGAGTAGAGGGGTGGGGGCAGGATGAACAGGCCTTGAGTAGAGGGGTGGGGGCAGGATGAACAGGCCTTGAGTAGAGGGGTGGGGGCAGGATGAACAGGCCTTGAGTAGAGGGGTGGGGGCAGGATGAAGAGGCCTTGAGTAGAGGGGTGGGGGCAGGATGAACAGGCCTTGAGTAGAGGGGTGGGGGCAGGATGAACAGGCCTTGAGTAGAGGGGTGGGGGCAGGATGAACAGGCCTTGAGTAGAGGGGTGGGGGCAGGGTCAAGCTGACAGGAGTTTAGACTTAGTGATGAGCTCAGAGACAGAAAAGGAGTCAACAGGTGTGAAACAGGTCAGCTTTGTGTTCAGAGAAGGAGAATCTATAAAGGAGAACGGCTGGGAAGCAGAAGAAAAGAGGCTGTAGATCTGATTCATTTTCTTTTCAAAGGAATATAGAAAAGCCTGACATCACTCAGGTGAATGGGGGCACGCTGATACAGGAGGATGGAGGAGTTTGTTAACGGTTTGAAAGAAAGCTTTTGGCCTAGACTCAGCATTATTTATGATGGAGTAGTAGTTGGAGCGGGCAGTGTTAAGGGCATCCCTATATTTGTGGGTGTGTTGACTGTAAAGTAGAGAGTGGACAGTAAGGCTAGTTTTTTTATAAAGGTGCTCAAGACGCCGACCAATAGCCTTCAGTACCCTTAGTTCAGGGGTGGACCAAGGACAGGAGCGGGCGGCAGGGAGGAGTCTATTCTTAAAAGGGGGAAAATCATTAAGGAGTCCAGAGACAGTGTCATTATAGAGAGAAACCATGCTCTCAGGGGATGATGGGTTATGAAGGTCAGACAGGGCTGAAGACTGAACAGATTGAGATTGACAGACCTAATATCACAATAGACAACAGGGATTTTTTCACAGGGGGAGGAGTAGAAATATGAGAAGTACATTCAATGAGCTTTTGGTCAGAGATACCAGAGACTGGACCAGAGATAGAGATGTCATTCAAACCAGTAGAGCAGAGTAAATCAAGAGTATGACCATGAGTGTGAGCTGGAAAATCAACATGCTGCACCAAGATAAAACACTCTAAAGCTGAAAGGAACTCAGATGTGGAAGAGCAATCAGTATCAACATGGATGTTGAAGTCACCAAGCACAGTTACGGCAGAGCAAAGAGGTGAGATGATTGTGAGGAGTTCATTAAGTTCAGACAAGAAGTTAGCAGCAGGTTTGGGAGGGCGATAAACTAACAGGAACAGTAAAGGTGAGGAGGAAACAACCTTCAAGGCAATATATTCAAAGGTTGTAGTACTGAACAGGGAAAGTTCTTTGACCGTTAAACCGGAATGGTGAACCACAGCCAGACCACCTCCTCTCCCTGTCAGTTGGGGTTTTGAGAGATAACTGTAGCCTGGGGGGGTCAGCATGTTTAAATGTAGGTAGTCACCGGGTTGTTGCCAGGTTTCCGAAAGAAAAAACATATCCACGTTTTTCTGGGTGATGAGGTCGTTGATTAACGAGGCTTTATTGGTTATGGATCGTGCGTTAAGATGGGCGAGGTTAAAGCAGCGACGGCTGGGAAGAGAAGGTTCAACCAGTTTTGAAAGTGGACGGAGATGGCCATGATTTACTCCACGGATGGCTTTAGTGTCATGCTGCCGAGCACGATTATATGTCCATATAGTCGGGATCCGCGCATCAGAGCCATCACAGCCAGAACTAAACGAGGGTCCTCTTTTAGAGCGCTGGATGTAACGTGGACGTCGAGCAATTCCGAGTGTCCGGCAGAGATTATATGACGCGGAATCCAAGCGCGAATGACAGTCTAGGGGTGTTAGTTCAGTTTGTGAGTATTTAAACATTTCCAGAGCGTAAAAAATAAAAATGAACAGCGCGACTCGAGGCCAAAAACAAAAGCTCTGGACACCGGCTGTGGACATGATGGAGCAGACTGAACATGCCAGAGCTCAGACCGCGCAGGTTAGCCAACCACACCCACTACACCACCAGCCAAGACTGTGAGAAGCACAAGCAGAAATGCTGCAGCTACCACAGAACAAACTGGCAACAGCAACGAAGCAAGAGGGCACAAACACACTGACCACAGGTGCGGTCACGGTGCAGGTGAAGAGGAAGAGGGCTCGTGCAGGTGAGGAGCAGGTGTGTCATAGGCTTTATCACAAAAAAAGTCCCGCAAAAAGGAAAGAAAAGAAAAACAAAACAAAACACCGGCGAGTAGCGGCAGCCAAACGCGCACAGCGTACACTCAACCAGGAACCGGAAGCAAAAATCTGTTTAGTGTTATTTTCATCTGTAGACACTCTTCCAGTTAACTCCCCTCACTGTATGTTATCTAGTAGGGGTGTGTATGGACACTCGGTTCACTGTTCCAGGGGTCAGTATCTGAACACTGAAATCACTGCTGGGGTATTTCTTACGCTGCATAATGTAAAGTCAGGGAGGAAATAATACAGGTCAACTTCCTTTTTCCTTTCCTGAGATTATCTGACTATCCACTCATTCACCCTTACAGACACTGGAATATCGGAATTAGTCAGAATGCAGGTCTTTATTATCCAGAGTTACCTGTGACGGACAGAGTGACTCCAGGTCTGCTAGAGTATCTGCCGTCAGGATGATCAGTGTAGAATCTGAAGCTGTATGTGTGAGCGTCGCTCTCTCTCAGGTCAGTGATGGTCATTCTACAGGAGTTCAGGGTCCGGCTGTACTGCACTCTCCCCTCATACTGATCAGACCGTCGTACATCCTCAGGCTCAACACCAGACTTCCACTGACTTTCAATGAACCAGAGTGATTTAGTCACTGTGAGTCCTTCAGGGTGTTTATAAGTGCAGGACAGATTAACTGATGATCCTTTCAGAGCACAGACACGTCCAGGAGTGTAGATCACAGCCCAGTCCAGTTTACCTGGAACACAGAGTCACAGTCAGGAAGGAGGAATTTTATAATATTAGAATATCAGTCTGCTACTGAGTAACAACACTATCCAGCGTTATACCCTCAGAAACAACCTTTGCTTTATAAAATGATGAATGTAGCTCTTTATAACTGTTTGAAGTCCCAGTCGTTCTGCTGTCTAACATCTCCAAAGAATGACCCTCATTAAAAGTCCATGTAGAGGTGTAACTAAAGCTCTTCCTCTCAGAAAAGCTGAGGGAACAGCAGAGAGACACTGGCAGTGAGACAGACAGAGACAGTGAGAGAGAAACGTACTACAGTAAATACACATTGCTATGACCTCAGGGAAAAGCCTGGACCCCGACTGGACTGGGAGCAGATCGGAGGAGTGAAGATGGGATTATAGACGCCCCAAACCACAGGATAATCTGGGGACATCGTTGTTTAGGATCCCTCTGATATTGGAGACCTTCTGCAATTTCAGATTTGGCCCAGTTATCCTGTAGTGTCTGTGTGGCTACCTGTCTGTCTGTGCCTGTCTGTGCCTGTCTGTCTGCCCTGTGATGGACTGGCAACCTGTCCAGGTTGAATCCTGCCTTCCACCCAATGCCAGTTGGGATGAGTTCCAGCTCCTCCGTGACCCAGAAGGATAAGCGGTTTAGACAACGTGTGCATTTTATTTTATTCACTACATTTAAATGTTCTGGGGCTTTTACCAGGGGGCGGGGCTTAGAGGAGGGCGGTCACCTGCAGTCTGTATTTGTAGCCTGATTTTGAGTGACAGGTCTTCTGAACAGCCTCTCAGCATTAACCGCCTCCAGCACGGGAGAACATGTGGTACTGAGAGCCGCTATGAGAGCTGCGCTGTTCCGATGTTGTGGACTGTGTTTTAAATTATTGATGAATCATGTTTATCAGTCTTGTGTCCAGCTGTGAAAAATGATGTCATTTGGGAAATTATATTTACAGAAATCAACAAAGTCTGTAAGATAAGATAAAAATGTCTCTTCTTTTCCATCAAACCCCTTTAAACCAGTTTATAAATCACTGCTTGTGTTGGTTTTCACCAGCTGGTCCAGCATTTCTGGATTCCCAGTCCTTCACCATCTACTCTGAAGCACTGACGCTGTGGAAACGTGTGTTTAGTGGGCTTTAACTCCGGCTGTGCTCGGCGTCTCACTCCTCCTGCAAGTTCATCAACCAGCTCATCTGAGTGTCTCTGATCATCATTTTCATCCTGCAGCTCCAAATTAATCTGAGCTCTGTACAAATTTAAGGAGCTTCAGAAGAAGAGAGATGAAATCTCCACCGGTCACTAAAGCAGCAGCTGAACTCATAATTAATCAGTTATTAATCAGCCTTTGATCAGCTGATAGCAGCAGCTGGCTAGTGCAGCATCCCATAATGCACCTTCTGTTTAATTTCCATGTGATTGATCCGGTAAAATCAATCATTTGAAATGCGGTTCTGTGTGACGTCGTGACGAGTTCTCAGGGTTCTGATCGATTTCAGTGTGTAAATCCAGACCAACGGGAACTTCATGGCTGTTTGGAGCGGAAATGGAATGACTAAGGGGGGGGGGGGGGGGGGGGGGGGGGGGGTGGGTCTGACTGTAAGGGGGGGTCTGACTGTAAAGGGGGTATGACTGGGTGTAAGGGGGGGTCTCTGGCTGTAAGGGGGGGTCTGACTGGCTGTAAGGGGGGGATCTGACTGGCTGTAAGGGGGGGGTCTGACTGGCTGTAAGGGGGGGGTCTGACTGGCTATATGGGGGAGGGTCTGACTGGCTGTATGGGGGAGAGTCTGACTGGCTGTAAAGGGGGTTCTGACTGTAAGGGGGGGTCTGACTGAACAGCACTGACCATATTAAGGTATTCCTGAGTCCATACAGTGACAGACATGATGTGGTTTATTATCACTGAGAACAATTTCCTGCGTGTGTTTTAAACATTTTATAATTTAATAGTTGGTCTCTGGAAAGTTCTGGTGAAGCTTTAAGCAGACTGAACCTCTTCATTCTGAACATCATGAACGTTTACTAGAATTAAAGGTTCTGTCTGTGTTCTGTCCGGGTCATCCTGGAAAAGCTGCTTCCAGTTATCTGAGGATTTTATTGATCAGTGATCATGAAGTATCTCAGTATCTCAGTTTGCAGTGACAGCGTTCAGATCTCGAAGAACGTTCTTCCTCAACGGAACGTCTGAAATCAGCACTGAAAGCTGCTTATTTGGTTCTGAATTTCTTCTAGAATTACTTTTCTTCAGTTTTGCTGACAGACTGACTGACACTCACACTTCTGCTGAGGGGCGGCGCGGTTCTGGACCTCACAGTATCTGTCCTGAACAGGTGAGCTGGTGGAGATGAACCAAACTGTGGCTTCATATGAACATCCTATTATTTCTCTATTCCAGGATCCTGGATATCTGTATCTGTACCAGCTGTAGTAACAGTTCCCTTCAGGCCAGCAGGTGGAGCTACAGGTCTGTTTCACCACTGTCTGTCCTGCAGGTTTACAATCCACCTTCACCTGCAGAACTGAACACACACACACACACACACACACACACACACACACACACACACACACACACACCCCATGTATCAAAATGTTGTGAAGCAGAAGTTTTATTAATGTGTTTATGAGCAGAAAAGACTTTGATCAGCAGTGTTTAACACTGTAGCTCCACTCAGAACATCAGATATCAGAGATATGAGCTTCACCTGCAGACAGTCTGAGTGGAGCCACAGTGTGAAACACTGCTGAGAACATTCAGAACATTCACTGGACAGTCAGTAAAGCTCCAGCGCTATGATTATATTTCATAGATTTCATTTCATATCAGAGAGAAAACATTTAAAGGGTCAACACACTACAAATTTCTCCTCTTCTGCTTTTCCCTCTGATGTCCACTTACACTGTTTGAGTGGATTAATGTCCCAAAACGTCTTCAGAATCTATTCATTTATAAATGTTTTGTTTAGTGACATCACAAAGAAAACGAGCAGTAAACCGGCCGCCTGTGTCGTTTATGTGGACTGTCTGCGCTGAGGAGTGAATCCTATGACCCGGTCCGGGTTCAGAGACCAGCACACGACAAAATACCAAACAAAACTACTAACGGTTTAAAAATCCAACAAACCTGAAAACAAAGACAGAAAATATTAAATCTTCCTGAACAAAAACACAAAACCCAGAGAAACAGAACCAAACCCAAACAATGGCAGCCAAACCCTCACCTGGAGAAGTTCTTACTAAAACACACTGAAAGGGGAAATATGTACAGAATATACCACAGGCTAGCGGGTTTAAATGGGCCGGGCTAAACCGGGTCAGAAGGCCGATTAGTCTGGGGCGACTGCTGTCAGGTCCAGGTTTAGAGTCACGTGGGCCTTAAACTCCACCGCTGTGTCTTCAGAAGCTGCAGTTTAAACTGAACCCAATTCCTGGGTCATTTACAAACAACATGTCTGCCACTAGATGGCGCTGTAACTCAGGTTTAACTGAGGTTCATCTTAAACCTGGAAAAACCTGGTTTAGCTGAGTTTTAGGGTGAGGTTTCTGTAGTTTGATCAGATCTTCAGCTCCGTTGTTTAATATTCCATATCTGGACTCATATTCCTCCCACTACAGTGTTTCTTCACGGCATGTTCTAATTCCACGCTGTATCCCACACCTACAGTACTGCCCTCACCTGGAGGAAGCGTTAATCACAGCAGGACTGATTAGGCGTTCCAGAACGTGCTGCTCAGAGAAGCTCCAGATGACCCGAGTTAAGGCTAGTCACTGTTTCTGACTCTGAAGGGAAATTTAATTCATTCAAATATTTATTTTTATTTCCCCTGAGAAAGAAGAACAGTGGACTATTCAGACTGAGCAGCTCAGAATGATCAGCGATGTTAAGCAGAACGCATCACCTGCAGCGCCTCCGGCCCGGGATCAGCGCCTTCGGCCCGGGGTCGGCGCCTTCGGCCAGGAACACAGAGACACAAGCAGAACACGGACAGGGAAAAGGAGCAGAGCGTAACGATGTGTTTAAGCTCCACCGCAGCGCATTTCTGTCCCCAAACTTCTGCTTTTAACTGAGGAAGATCTGAACAGCGTCTGTTCTGTCACTTAAGCTCAGTTTCTACTGACTTGCTCCGCCCTGTTAACAGAACCGAGAGCTGCTCAAAGACGTGTGAAGATGGTGGAGACCTCACAACCACAGAAGAGCTGACCTCAGTTTAAAACAGCTCCAAAGCTTTAACAGAGTTAATCACACAAATAAGCTCTGATGAAGATCTTCAGCTTAAAGCTGCAGTTAGTCTGAATGTTCTGGAAGTGTAAGAGATTATAAAACGGTATCAGTTATTAATCTTTAGCTCCTGCAGCTCTGCTGTTCGTTCTAAAGCCACTTCCTGAGACTGAATCGCGTTAAATGTATTAAAATGTTCTGAAAAACACTGAAACTGTTAAATGTTGAAGGGTTTTTAGTCTCTACACGTTAATCTGACGCAGATGTAGATCAACGCTGTGGAGCACAAACACATTAAGAGCAGAAATGGAAATAAATGGAAAGTTTACCTGCCAGTAAAATGAGGATCAGCGCTGCTGGAATATTTACTGAGCTCTGGGAAAACATGGCAGCATCGCTCTTCAGACCCAGCGGATACCTGAAGGTCCAGAAGGTCCAGAAGCTCCTCACTCTGACTCTCCTACACTTATGAACTGCTCTGATCTCAGCAGAGAGAAAGTCAGCAGAGACACTGAAGACGTGATCTGCACTGTGTGGTCTGTCGTCGCTCCTCCCCTTTCAGCTCAGAGTCGCTTCCTCTTCCACTCGACTCCCTCAGAAAGACGTCTGAGTGAGATCATTTTATTTCTGTGATTCTCTGTGAGGATCATCTCATCACGTCACATCAGAACCCACTGCCATACATTAAAGTCCAGAACGCCGCCACTTCAGAGAGGAAGGGGTCAGTTATGATAGCAGTGATATGAGATGAAGCTCCTCTTCTAAACGGCTCTATTTCTGTCCTTTTATCTCCAGAAAGGTTCATGATGTTCTAGCAGGTTTCGACTCTCCTGGGTCCTGATATTCAACTTCAAACACCTTCACCAGTTTGGTGGCCATCATAAACGCTGCTCTCTCACTGTTACAGTACAGTTCCTATTTTTTTTGCTGAGTTTAGATTAGATTCAGTTGTCACTGTGCAGAATAAGAGAAATAAAACATTTGATTTTTTGTGTTTTACTTCGGCCGTTTTCCTTTTCTTTTCTTTTTTTTCAATTCAGTAAATTACAGTAAGACAGAAACTACAGATTTTATAATTTTCTCTCAATAATCATTTTAAGGAATATTTCAAAACAGGCATTTTAGGATGTGCTTTTAATGAAAACTGGTAACTGAAACTCTGAGGACCAGCACATGAGAGATGAGCTTATCTTACACCATCAGCTGTTAGATTATATTTACACTAATGTTCGCCCTCAATCACGTGACCAACACTTCACACACGCAGAGCGGCTGCTGTGACCGTTTACCAGAAACAGACGTCTTTATTTTGGTCATTTCAGAGAATCTCATGCAGGCTACATCCATTCATGCCTAAACATCTGAACAGCAGCAAACAGCTTCTTTAATTTGGTTCCACACAACAATAGTCTGAGTGTAGAGAGCTAAAGCCAGCTTAGAGAACCTTTAGATGGGAGCAGGTTTAAAACTAAGAATCCAGACTAAAAACAGAGCCAAATGATGTTAAAACCTCCACTGTTCAAGCTCTAAACACGGTCGTCTGTTTGGTGGGAATGACCATCAGAACAAACGCTGCTCTCTCGCTGTGCATCAAGTTAAACACTAACAGTCCAGAGTTTCTGCTACCGGCTCGTTCGGTACGGCCATGGCAGTGGAGATGGACTTACATGTGTAGATAAGCAACATATGTGCTTACTGAGTTACCCCGGGTTGGGTTATGGGGTAGTTGTGCAGGGTTAGTGCCAAACGGCAGTGTTTCAAATCACCCTGGGGTCCTAACTCACTCATCATAGGGGGACTGATGCTTTGGTTTAACAGTTCTTCTTCTGGAAATGAAATCTTACACGTCTCTTCTGCCTTCAGTGTGACAAATGTGGAAGAGGTCACTCTTTACACCAAACTCTTGGTACATTTGGGTAAGTTTTGCAAATATGTCATGGCAGGGGGATCCAAGATGCCTAGGGCTCCCCGTATTTCACACCTAGCCAACGGTCATGTAGAGATGTGTGGTTATTGATGACCTACCTGCTATCCCGGCAGTTTCAGCCAGCACTGAGCGGTGGGTTTCCCCTGCTGCTGGGTCAACGAGCCGAGCCAAGTACTACAAAAGAGAGGAGGAGCTGGTGATGGAACAGAAGCTCAGAAGACCAGCACGAGAGAGATGAGCTTATCTGACATCAGCGTCTAGAACTATTAAACTAACACTGTCAGTCACATGACCGACCCTTCACACACACAGAGCCGCTGCACTCACCATTTAGCAGAAACTGTCATTTTTATTTTACGGTCAAGCTGAAGGTCATAAGCAGCCGTTCTGAGTCTGCAGGACTTTAAAACCGTCCATCATCATTCTCACATTATGAGCTGATCGGCTGTCACACTTTATTTGGTGACAGTGCAGGTGTGGAGAGTTAAAACCAGCTTAAATCACTTTAGATGCTTTTCAAAACATTCCAGCCAATAAAGAAGAACTCATTGGTTGATCACTGATCATTATGGATGACTATGGGTGTGATGAAAACCACATTAGCTGACATTAATTGTGAAGTGTGTAAAATACTGCAGTCAGTTTAAAAAGCTGCCATCAGCTCAAATAACTGCTCCTCACTTCAAGTAAGCGGGAGATGATGCAGTAATTGTAACAGGCCTAATCATCTCACAGTGGAAGCTGCTCAGCTCACTAACAGACTGCATCAGTACTAATTAGGGACGCATCGATACCGGTACTGATATCTGGTATTGGGCTGATTCTGCGCTCATTTACTCCACCTCATATAAATTCACCAATACCAACGTTCTGATACCAGCTGATCCCGTGTGCCGTGAAGTCGACATTTCCTACCAAAGTCCTTCTGAGTGACTTTACTTTTACTGTTTATTTGTATTTATAGTAATATTTTTGGTTCTTTCAGTACTAAAGTAGAATTCGGTGCTGCTGTTAAGCAAACACAGCTGTAAATAAGTACTGATCAGCTGCTTCTTCACATGGCCAATCTCTCCTTCTCCACCTTCAATTGCTTTTATTTCATGATCTCAGATGGTTCCCTGCTTCCTATGTCGTGAACTACACAGGTCTTAATGACTCCGGCATCCAAACAGTGTATAATGTCTAACAGAGCCATTTGAGATGCAGCCACACTTGCACAATTCCCTCCCGGCAGTGCACAACGTTTGTGTAGAGTCCTAATTTCATAACACACATAGTGCACTATGTAGGGAGTCAGGAGCCACTGGGGACAAAACCAGCAAACACACAATGTTGTCTGCTTTCTTACAACGTTGTGAAAATGTGGTGCTGTTTACGTTGTTTGAACAAGGTCGTCTCAACACTGTCACAGCCTAATTATTAAGTGACTCCTCCACACAGTGTCATCACTACACACACCATATAATGGAACTTATGATGGATTCTAGGAGTTCATAACAACGTTCTGACAACGATGCCACTACATTAACACTCCTTCCTAGAATGTTCTCAGATAACAGCACAACATTCTGAGGAGCTGCATTTCAACACTGTGGGCACCAACAACAGGTCGTCACAACGCAGCCACAATGTAACCGTGTGTGCAGCGATGGTGTTTGAGGGTTTATAGAAACCGCCTTCTGTGCCCTCCGAGTAATAAACACAATACACAGCAGCTACTGAGCCTCTCGACCACCGTGTCACATCATATCCAGGGCTGAGTGGGCGGGGCTGCAGCTCTGCAGCTGGACCCTTCTCTGTTCACCCAGTACTCAGTGCACAGCACATTATTCTGAGTGAATCAGCTTAGACCACGATTTCTAAAGCCACGCAGCGTCTGTCTGGATTTAGAGGACATTCAGCTACAGCTCAACCGGCCAATCAAACGACTCCAACAAGACGGAAAACTGGAAGCGTGAGCTCCTCGGATGCGTCGGCATCGGATGGGATTCCTACTGTCGCTGAAATAGACAGATGAGGATCAAAACTATGAAAGCTACTTACAGTAGAGCTTTTCTGACAGGGAACTAAACCTCCACTGCAGCGCTGCTCGATCAGAGATCACTGATGCAGCAGGACCAGATAACACACTTCGTTTAAAATAGATCGATTTTAATTCCAAATCTAATGGTTAAAGTACACGACACTCATTGACACTAACAGCCCAAGGTTTTACCTGAAGAGCTCTGTGCAGTGCAGAGTTCCACCACTGAGGGGCGCTAAAGAACACAAACTGTAAGATCCAACAAGGAGAACAGAACATTTTCCTCCACGGCTTTCAGTGGAACCGGCCTTAACCCAGTGAAACGGGTCGGTACCGTGTGGGTTTAGCGCGTTATATTAGCGTTTAGCCGAGTTAAACCCGCTTTACACTGAGCCGTCCTGCCAGGAAAGCTAACGAGGATTAGCGTGATGAGCTGCTGAGCGCTGAAACAGAGGAGGTGGTTTTCTGAGGAGAAACAGTGAAATAAACTCACCCAGATGTCCTGCTGAGCCAGGGGCTGAACTTCTGATCAACATTAGCGGGAGACTGATGAGGAGGCGGGGCTACACTGATGAGGAGGCGGAGCTACACGGGGAGACTGATGAGGAGGCGGGGCTACACGGGGAGGCGGGGCTAAACAGGGAGACTGATGAGGAGGCGGGGCTACACTGGGAGACTGATGAGGAGGCGGGGCTACACGGGGAGACTGATGAGGAGGCGGGGCTACACGGGGAGGCGGGGCTAAACAGGGAGACTGATGAGGAGGCGGGGCTACACGGGGAGGCGGGGCTAAACAGGGAGACTGATGAGGAGGCGGGGCTACACGGAGAGACTGATGAGGAGGCGGGGCTACACGGGGAGGCGGGGCTAAACAGGGAGACTGAGGAGGAGGCGGAGCTACACTGGGAGACTGATGAGGAGGCGGGGCTACACGGGGAGACTGATGAGGAGGCGGGGCTACACGGGGAGGCGGGGCTAAACAGGGAGACTGATGAGGAGGCGGGGCTACACTGGGAGACTGATGAGGAGGCGGGGCTACATGGGGAGACTGATGAGGAGGCGGGGCTACGCGGGGAGGCGGGGCTAAACAGGGAGACTGAGGAGGAGGCGGAGCTAAACCGGGACACTGAAGAATCTCTCAGCTGTTCATTAAACAGGAAACAGAAGCTGCTTCAAAACTTTATTATCGGTGTTTTAGCAGCACATTCAGAACAACGACAGCACAGCTAGAAAAGAGTTTAAGAGGATCTACTAACCTAAACAATGAGAACAAGAGGAAAACTACAGAGAAGCAACTGAAAATATACAAACTCTACATTAATAAATCTGATTTACACAGTGACATTTTTACTCAAACTGGATCCAAATCATCTCAACTCTGTTCACACTGAGCGATCAGAACCGCCTGGTTCTTGTCCGTGTTTGGATCATCATGGTGTATAACAGCACTACAGTGAATAAAGACCCTTCATAAACAGAAGCTCCTCTGCCTGATCTGAGAGAATCTCTCTGACTTTAGATCATCTGATGTGTTTCGAGCTCTAGAAGCTCTTTAATCCTCAGAAATCCTCCGTACGCCTCTTTAATGTTCTGTCCATAGAGCTGAAGCTGCAGTGGTGAATGAAGAGTAAATGAACAGCTGTTAGTTCTCGTTCTCTGGAGCTCTTCTCATCGCTGGGTGAGGACGGACAACCTGGAAAACAGGAGATCTTAGGGACTTTTATGAAGCTCAACCAGAGAATGAAGGAACACACAGAGTGCAGACTTAGTCAGAGCGTCGTAATCAGACGTCCTGGTTTCAGGGTTCAGGGCTGAGTACGTGTCACTGGGAGAGTCTCTAACAGGCTGAGGGTAAAAACACAAGCTCACAGAACTGAACGCCCCCTGCAGCCTGACTGTCAGAATCAGTGACGGGCATTTCAGTCAAATCTGATCTTCAGTCTGTAATAAAATTCTAAAGTCATTTCTACACGATTTCACCTTCAGGGGTTTAGACTACTGTAACTCTCTACCTGCAGAATCAGCTCTTCTCTTCACAGGAACTCTCGTCTTTCCCTCATTTTTTGATGTTGGTGTTTTAATGTGGATTAGAACAGAGTGAATGAGCTCAGCGCTGCTGGCTGGTTTAACTCCATTATTTTTAGTTTCACCATGTGGTCTGGAGGCCATGTTTGTCTTCACCACCAGATGGCACTATTTCATATTTTACCTTGTTGATGTTCCACTAACTGGAAAAGGATGTAGCTGTAAACATAATTCATATTGATACTGTGACAATTGACCCTGATGTGAATGTAAAATGTAGAGTGGTATAAATCTAAAAACTGAACATATGAAAACACGAGCACTTCCACCACTACACCATCGTAGCGGTTTGTAAAGGTAATTATATTATGATCATGAATTATACGTCTGGTCATTGGTTTATTCTGGAGATATTTAGACCACTGCATTCCTGGGCAGTAGAAGGCCGTGTTGAACGCTGACCGGAGCACGAACAGAAACTCATGCTGTGGCTGCCAGACTCATTACAGGCTAATAAACCTGCATCATCCCAATCTGGTGTCCATCACTGACCAGGGCGGACAAACACCCAGTAGAAGGGTCACATATGTAAGTCATATCTTTGACTGCTGAGGCAGGTGCTATGTTCTGTACCTTCTTGAAATAAGGTAAAGACGAAGGATATAACAGATAACGTGACCTCTTTATTCTTCAGCAAACAAACGCGTAACTGCAGGCGGCATGCAGCATAACTGTGTCGTCACGTGATACGCAGATCACATAAATGATGTACATCACATCCCTCCTGTTAAGAACATTGTTTATACTAGTGTGACAAACAATCAGTAGCATTTAATTTTATAAAAAAAATACAGTTTCACACGATAAACAAACGTGTGATCTCAACACCCAGAATGTTTTAATTAACAATCAGTGTATTAATTAACCTTAAGTACTGTGTTCCCAACTTTACGTGCTTTGATTGTTGCTAGGAATTTTGAGTATTTACATTTGCTCTATTAGCCTTTGAGGTGCTTTAATGGTTCTGCAAGATCTCCTGACTTCCATTTGTGTCTCTGTTTTCCCATTAATTTCAGTTACAGGTGTCTTGTGTACCGGGCTGTCTAATCTGTGGTTTGCACCCACGTTTGTTTCCTCTTCCTTATTCTGTTCTTTTTCAGGTACTTGCAGCAAATGTCTACGATTTCTCCTGTAGGTCATTCCTTCTTGTGTTTGGACCACATAGGACCTCGGAGCTACATTCTGTAGCACCTGAGCCTCTAGGCTCCAATGTTTTCCATCATGCAACCTCACTGTAAGTGCCAATTTTGATGGTATTTGAAATGTGTGTTACCTCTAGGCGCCTGTAGGTGGCAGTAGCGATTGAGATTTGGTTAATTACTGTTTGTTTGAGGATTATGTCAATAGGCACGTTCAGGAGACAAGACATGCAGTTCAAGGTGACGGAGCCTCACCTTTTCTGACCGCAGTTTTAGGATTTAGGAATTAGAAACATGAATATAAATACCTAGTTTTCAGTTTATAAGCATTTTTAATCGTTTTGTTCAGATTTCTTGTCTTTAATTTTTGAAGAAATAAAGCTTTCGTTTGGAAATCTAAAACGCGAGTTGGACTGTGAATCAAAACTGCATGTGTGGATCTTCACAAAAAAGTCAGAAAAGTGCTCCTAATGGATGAAGAAACCCCGTGGATGTCCTGAAGAGTGGATTCAGTCATCTATGTGCAAGTATTGACCACAAGTTTGGATTTTTGTCGAAGGAACAAGTAAGAAATGTGTCTGGCTTTGCTAATGGAGTTAGCCAATGACTCAGCTAAATTGTCAATACTGCTGTCTGCTAATGCTAGTTCTGAGGAATATGGAAACTTCCCTTATGGAAAATGACTACATATGACGATTATTGGAATTGTGTTTGTGGAAAAGAGGAATATCTGAGGATTTAATATGTATGAACAAAGTGATGCTGTTGTTCGTCCTAAGAGGACGTTAAAGCTAACTGCTAAAGGCATTGAACAAAAGCTTAGCATGACATTGGCAAATAGAAAATCCAAGTTTGCACACCTCTGTCGAATAATGAAGGATATTGATGTCCTAATGGAAGATGAAAATAATGCTCATACAGTTTCCCGGAAATTGTCAACAGAGTTTACAGAAGTGAACATGGAATTTTGCAGTCTGAATGAAACGGTAAAAGAATATATGTCTGAAGAGGATATGATTAAAGACCAGAAAACCTGGTATGAATCTATGACCAAACATCTTAATGGGTTTGTGAAGGATGTTGAGAGATGGTTAAAAAGAGCTGCTGAGCAAGATAAAGAAGCAAGACAGTATGATTCTGAAGTAAGCCCTGCAGATAGTGCTTCAATGGTCAGTTTATCACACAAGTTGGGTAAATCTCCTCATAGCAGAGCAGCTTCAGTTGTGTCTTCAATTGCCTCATCCACAAAGCTTAAGTACGAGGCTGAAAGAGCAGCTTTGATTGCACAGGCTACTGCATTGAAACGAAAACAAGAAATTGACAGAGAATTGGCCCAGTTGCAAGCAAAGAAAGAGGAGCTAGAATTGCAAACAGCTATTGATGCAGCAAATGCTAAAATTGCGGTGCTTGATTTACATGAGTCTGATGTGCAAGAGCAAGAACAGGGGAGGCCTCGTGTGGTGAGGAATTTGCATGCTGAAGCGGCATTCTCTGATGATTATGAGAAGGGTGAGGAAGATGATGTGGCTTTTCTTCTACAGCGACCAACAAGGCATTCTCCTCAGCCAAGGTCACATTGCTGTGTGAGTAGAAGGCAAAACGCACACAGTAATGTTGTATCTCCCCCACGCTCACATGCTGACAGTGGTCCTCATGTTGGTGGAAGACTACGTGATATACAGATTAGGGACCTGCTTGGTGTTATGAAACATCAGAATGATATCACTGAACTGCTTGTGAAACAGCAAAGGTTGTCATCCTTACCATCAGTGGACATTCCTGTTTTTAGTGGAGACCCAACTGAATACAGATTTTTTACTAAAGCTTTTGAGCATGGAATTGAAGACAGAACCTCCAGTAGTAAAGATCGTCTATTCTTTCTGGAGCAGTACACAAGCGGTCAACCCAAAGTGCTGGTACGAAGTTGTCAGCACATACATCCTGACTTAGGGTACAAAGAGGCTAAAAAGCTATTGCACCAGCATTATGGTAACGAATACACCATTGCTGTGGCATATGTGGAGAAGGCATTAAAGTGGCCCGTCTTAAAATCAGAAGACGGAGCATCTTTGACTGAATTGGCTGTTTTTCTTACAAGCTGCCTGAATACAGTGGAAGGAATGGAGTTTAAAGAAGAAATGAACAGTCCAACTAACATACGTGCAATAATAGCAAAACTCCCTTTCAGGCTGAGAGAAAGATGGAGGGGATTCGCGTGTGACATACAGGAAAGGACTGGTGTCAGAGCCAGGTTTGAAAATTTGGTGTACTTTGTGGAGAGACAGGCAAGAATAGCTACTGATCCATTATTTGGCAACATCCAAGAGCCTGTGAGTTCAAAAGACAAAGGTATAGCTAAACCTGGCCACCCACAAAGGTTCAAAGAAAAGAAAAGCACATTTGCCACAATTGCTGAACTCGTGACTGACACTAAACAGTCAATAAGCAAGGCAAACGACTTGAGTTCCTCCAGTGATAAATGTCATTTCTGTCAAAAAGAACACAAGTTGGCATCTTGTAAGTCCATTGTGCAGAAACCTCACAAAGAGAGGCTGCAATTTCTGAAGTCCAAAGGCTTATGCTTTGGTTGCCTGTTACCTGGGCATATGAGCAAAGCTTGTGAGCAGAAAATAACATGTAACAAGTGCTCATTGAAACATCCTACTATTCTGCACATAGCCAGCAAGCTTACTGGCCAAGCCGAGAATAACAAGACAGTGACTGACAGCAGTCCACCATCATTGGATAAGGAAACTTGTGGTTGCACCGGGGCCGGAGATGCAAAATGCGCCCTTGCTGTCGTCCCAGTGAAAGTTAAGTCTGAGAAAGGAACACATGTTGTGCAGACCTACGCAATTTTAGATTCAGGTAGTTCAGCTTGTTTCTGTTCTGAAGACTTGATGCGTGATCTCAATGTGACCGGAAGAAAGACCAACATCTTACTTCGCACTATGGGACAAGAAAGACCTGTTAGCACGCATGCTGTCACAGGACTGGAGATTTGTGGGTTGGAAGGTGATTCCTATGTGCCACTTCCCCAGGTGTATTCACAAAAGGAGATTCCTGTCAAGGACGACTGCATTCCTAGACAAGAAGATGTGGATAAATGGCCACACCTGAAGGAAATTCATGTCAGGAAGATTGAGGCTGGCATAGGATTATTAATAGGAACCAATGTGCCGAAGGCTTTGGAGCCATGGAAAGTTGTGAATAGTGCAGGTAATGGGCCTTATGCTATCAGAACTGTCCTTGGGTGGGTTGTAAATGGTCCTCTGCAGAAGAAGGACGAGGAATGGCCAGAAGTAGCAGTGAACAGAATTTCCGTGGCGTGTCTTGATGATCTCATACACCATCAAATAAAGCTTGACTTTCCTGAAGCTCAGCAAGCAGAGAAAATGGAAATGTCTGTAGAAGACAAACGATTCATGGATTCTGTGTCTAAGTCAGTACAGTTGATCGATGGACACTTTAGCATTGGTCTTCCCCTGAAAGCAGTGGATGCCAAGTTTCCGAACAACCGTGTGATAGCTGTGCAAAGGGCAGAACACCTGCGAAGGAAATTCATGAGAAATGAGCAGTTCTGTCAGGATTATGTCAAGTTCATGAGTGACATGCTTGAGAAGGGCTATGCAGAGAAAATTCCCGAAGATGAGGTCCACAACGACGAAGATGAAACAAGGACGTGGTACATCCCACATCACGGGGTCTACCACCCTACCAAGCATAAGATCAGGGTAGTCTTCGACTGTGCAGCCAAGTTCCAAGGAATTTCCCTGAACTCACAGCTACTTCAAGGGCCAGACCTAACCAACTCCTTGATTGGTGTCTTATTGAGGTTCAGGCAAGAACCAGTAGCCTTCATGTCAGATATAGAAGGCATGTTCCATCAGGTACGGGTCCCTGCCAAAGATGTGAACCTTTTGAGATTTCTGTGGTGGCCACAGGGGGACCACAGACAAGAATTAGAGGAACATAGGATGGTTGTGCATTTATTTGGGGCTACCTCATCCCCAAGTTGTGCTAACTATGCACTCAAGCAGTGCGCTGAGCACTTCCAAGATCAGTTCAGTGCAGAGGCATCCAAAACAGTGATGCAACACTTCTATGTCGATGACTGCCTCCGGTCAGTTGGATCCGAGGATGAAGCAGTGGCACTGATACAAGAAGTAAGAGCTCTGTGTGCTTTGGGCGGATTTAGAGTGACCAAGTGGACCTCTAATAGTCGCAAAGTCCTGGCATCAGTTCCAGAAGAGGAGAGGGACAAAGACTTACTTCCTCTAGAAAGGGCTCTAGGAGTCCAATGGTGCATTGAATCAGATGCCTTGAAGTTCAAAGTTACCATTAAGCGGAAAGTGCTCACAAGACGAGGTTTGTTGTCCATGGTTAGTTCCATCTACGACCCTCTGGGGATTCTCTCTCCCATAATCCTCCCAGTGAAAGGTATACTGCAGGAATTGAGTATGAGAAAACATGGATGGGATGATGATATGCCAGAACCCCTAGTGAAGCAGTGGGAACAATGGATAACTCACCTGCACAAGTTGTCAGAACTGGAAGTGAGGCAATGCGTTAAGACGCATGACTTTGGAGCAGTCACAGAAGCAAGACTGCATCATTTCACCGATGCTAGTGAGCGAGGTTATGGCACTTGTACTTACCTGGTCTTGAAAAATGAGAAGTATGAAGAACAGTGTTCTTTCATAATGGGAAAGGCAAGAGTTGCGCCTCTAAAACCAGTCACGATACCTAGGCTGGAGCTCACTGCAGCGACAGTAGCTGCAAAGATGGACAACATGATACGGGCCGAGCTAGATATTGACTTGGAGGAATCGGTATTCTGGACTGATAGTACCACAGTTCTTAGGTACATCCAGAATGAATCAGCAAGGTTTCGTACGTTTGTTGCCAACCGGATTACAACAATCAGAGAACAGTCCAAGGTAAGCCAATGGAGATATGTGGAATCCTTCAACAATCCAGCGGACCACGCTTCCAGGGGTTGCACAGTGGAAGCTTTCCTGAAGGCCAATATCTGGTTATAGGGGCCGGAATTCCTGCCTTCCAAAAGACAGAGTCTTACCCGATGAGCCGCCGTTTACTAATGTCGGTGTCGATTATTTTGGCCCATTTGAAATCAAGAGAGGCCGTACCATTTTGAAGAGATATGGAGTGCTTTTTACGTGTCTTGCAGTAAGAGCAGTTCATCTCGAGGTTGCAAGTTCGCTTGATACGGACTCCTGTATTCATGCCCTACGAAGATTTGTTGCTAGAAGGGGTCAAGTCAAAGTGATCAGATCGGACAACGGCACAAACTTCATCGGTGCAGAACGTGAGCTGCAACAGGCAGTACAGGAGTTAAATAAGGAACAGATTGAAGCTGAAATGGCACAAAGGAACATTAAGTGGATCTTTAACCCCCCAACAGCATCCCACCATGGCGGGGTGTGGGAACGCCAGATAAGATCAGTGCGGAAGATTCTGAATTCTGTCATGAAGCAGCAGACTTTGGATGAGGAGGGTCTGCAAACACTTGTGTGCGAGGTTGAGGCCGTCATCAATAGTCGCCCTCTCACGAAAGTGTCGGATGATCCTAACGACTTGGAGGCAATTACCCCGAACCATCTTCTCTTGATGAAGGCTAAACCTGTAATACCTCCAGGTATTTTCAATGCCAAGGATATCTACTCCAGACGCAGATGGCGCCAGGTTCAGTACATGGCAGAGTTATTTTGGAAACGCTGGACTAAGGAGTATTTGCCAGACCTGCAGCTAAGGCAAAAGTGGCTGCACCCGAGGCGTAATGTTGCAGTTGGTGACATTGTGCTGCTGATTGATGATTCTGCTCCCAGAAGTTCCTGGATCATAGGTCGAGTCATTGAGACCATCCAGGATAGTAAGGGGAGAGTTCGCCAGGTCCGACTGAAGACCAGCACGAATCTTCTCCTGAGACCGGTCACTAAGTTGTGTCTCTTACTTGAAGCGGATATGTAGCATATTGCTTGCTGTATGAGACAGTGGTAAAGACTGATCTCCAGCGGTGAGTCATGTGCTTGAACCTCTGACTCCATGTTTCAGTTTATGAAAACATATCGGACAATTGTACAATATTTGGTTGTTTTGAGCTGTTTAATAGGTTGTTTACTGCTATCATGTCTTTAGGAATTATATAGTTTAGTGTTTATGGTAATTGTTTGTTTATTTACAAGACAATTAGGGGCCGGATATGTAAGTGCCAATTTTAATGGTATTTGAAATGTGTGTTACCTCTAGGCGCCTGTAGGTGGCAGTAGCGATTGAGATTTGGTTAATTACTGTTTGTTTGAGGATTATGTCAATAGGCACGTTCAGGAGACAAGACATGCAGTTCAAGGTGACGGAGCCTCACCTTTTCTGACCGCAGTTTTAGGATTTAGGAATTAGAAACATGAATATAAATACCTAGTTTTCAGTTTATAAGCATTTTTAATCGTTTTGTTCAGATTTCTTGTCTTTAATTTTTGAAGAAATAAAGCTTTCGTTTGGAAATCTAAAACGCGAGTTGGAATGTGAATCAAAACTGCATGTGTGGATCTTCACAAAACTCACTCTGTCATTTGGTTTTAGTTCCTTTAGTTCTTTTGACCCTCCCTCTGTCATAGTATCTTTTCTGTGCGTTTTTTGCCTTCTGTTTGTCCATGACTATGTTCCTTTTTTGTACACTTTCTCTATCGAGCAGTTGGGGCATGCGGGTCCTAAGCTTTCTATTAAACAGAAGCTCTGCTGGCGACAGGCCATGTGACAAGGGAGTTGACCTGTAATTAAGCAGTGCTAAGTAAGGATCCGTTTTTGAATCCATAGCTTTCTTCAACAGCAGTTTGACTATTTTTACTCCATTTTCAATGAGCCCATTAGACTGCGGATAACGTGGGCTTGATGTCACATGACTAAACTCAAAAGTCTTAGCAAACTTATGGAACTCCACGCAGCTGAACTGCGGTCCATTATCAGTTATGACTACGTCAGGAATACCATGACGTGCAAAAAATGATTTGATGTGAGTTATAACCTGAGTTGCTGTGGTCTCTCTCAACTGCGCCATCTCAGGGTAGTGAGAGTAATAGTCTACTAGGAGTACAGAGTTTTTTCCATCAAGCTCAAACAAATCTATGCCCACCTTGCTCCATGCCCTATGCACCTCACTGTCCTCAATCCACATTGGCTCCTTGCTCTGCTTAGCCCTGTATTTCTGACAGGTTTCACAAGACCTAATGACTCTCTCAATATCTTGACCCATACCTGGCCAGTATAACACTGCTTTAGCCTGTCTCTTGGATTTCTGCATGCCAAGATGCCCCTCATGTGTTTTCAACAACATGTTATGCTGCAAGACCTTGGGAATTACAATCCTTGAGCCCTTGAATAGAACGCCATCTAACACTGACAACTCGTCTCTGTAATGGTAGTGTAAAACTTAGTGTTCGCTTCTTCACGGTCTTACCAAGACTCGGGGCTGTGGTTTAGTTCGGTTGGCGATAGGTAGCGAGGACGAGGAAACAAAGAAGAGTGAAGGACCCGGTGATTGAGTTCGGTGGAGCCACTTTTAATAAAAAACCACACAACAGCTTCGGCTACTCAGTGCTGCAGGTCTGAGAGAAAAAAACACAACCTCTCTCTACTGCGTCCTCTACACAACCTTTCCCTCTTTCTTAGCCCCACCCCCTTCACATACGTCACACCGATATCTTGCAAGGAACTAGAACTTTCACAGCTTATTCAAATAAACAATTATTGGAATCATTGCAAATTATTGCTCTTACATATACTCCCTCACCCAAAAAGAAATGTCCTCATTTCCAACACTAGCAACAATCAATCAAAGAAGAAATGAAAATGTCGCAAAAGCATAAAGTCAACAGGTAAGGGAGGAGAAAGGCCGAGATGAGGCCAATATCAACAACAAGAAAAAAAAAAAATCAGAACAATCAGATCAAAAATCAGAACGAGTAAATGTAATCAATACATATGAAAGTCTTTGAGGTGCGCAGGCACCCGACGCTGGCGGCGAGCCGAGCCCATGGGGGTAAGGGATTGGCTGGGGGATGGGTCCTGAAGGAGAAGACGGGGGCCTGGGGGAGCAGGAACAGGTTCCTGGGGGGCAGAGGTTGTGTGTGCCGGAGGGGTGTGTGTCAAGGGGCTGGGTAAAGGTGGTTGTGAGACTTCTCTGCGCGCAGAGCGTGGGAGCATGTTTGGCAGGGTCGTGAGGGGACGGGCCAGCTCTGAAGCTTCAGGTGGGTCAGGCCACAAGGGACAGATCAAAGAGGTGGGAGGGTTAGGAGGAGCGGACAGCGGAGCTCGGACAGCAGTGCCATGGGGGCCAGGGAAAAAAGGTTTCAGCCGATTGTAGTGTAGGACTTTGGGCGTATTTAGTGGACGGGCCAAGTCACGTACCCGAAAAACAACAGGCAAAGGATTTTCCGCTGACACGACTGGGCCCAAGATCTCATAAGGGCCAATCCAGCGTGGGGCAAGCTTATTACGGTGGTGGGCTGGGTCATCTACTAAAACTAAGTCACCAGGTGCATAAGTTCTATAGTTGAGATGGCGATCGTAGTACTTTCGCTGGCGCTCTTGGGCTCTGTCCCTGAAAGCCGTAGCCGATTCGTAGGCTTTCCTAAGCCGCATGCGCAGAGAAGAGGCATATGCAGCCGGAGTTGCAACTGACCCTGAGGAGACAAAATCAGGAGTGTTGAGCAAAGTGTCCACTGGGACATGGGCTTCCCGTCCATGGGCCAAGAAAAAAGGAGTAAATCCAGTACTGGCATGGACTGTGGTGTTGTAAGCCATTGCAACTTGAGGGAGATGATCATCCCACTCTTGGCCCAAGTCAAAGAGGTATTTGGCCAGTTCACCTTTCAGTGTGCGATTATAACGTTCCACTATGCCATCACATTGAGGATGGTAGGGCGACGTACGAAGCTTGTGAATTGACATCAGACTGCAAAGGTGTTTCACGAGGTCAGATTCAAATTGCCGTCCCTGATCTGAGTGCAGAGCTTCAGGGACACCATGCTGAGGGATGTATTGTTCAAAGATGCAGCGTGCCACAGAAATCGCTGTTTGAGTCTGCAGTGGGTAGAGGTTGACGAATTTTGTGTACAGGTCCATAAGAACCAATACATAACGGTTGCCTTTGGGTGACACAGGAAGTTCCGTGATATCAGCAGCCACCATTTGAAAGGGTCGGCTAGGTGAAATCGAGACCAGCGGAGCTTGGGAACTGGGAACCGGTGACCGCCGTGACTGACACGCGGCACACTGACGACAATATTGTGAGATGTCAGAGGACATGTAGGGCCAATAGAAGGAGCGCAAAGCCCTGTCCAGCGTTTTAGCCACGCCGTAATGTCCTGCTGCAGGGTGCCCATGCAAGAAACGTAGCACTTCAGGCACTAGTAGGCGAGGGACAACCACCTGGCCAAGGTGACCATTTGGAGAGGAGCAGCGTACATGCCTACATAAAAGGCCATTACATATCCTCAGACGAGGGAACTGCGACCACAACTTGCGAAGGAATGGGGATGATGTTCTGAGTTTCCAAAGGGGTGGGCGCCAGCCACGTTCCAACCAGCCAAACACCATTGCAATATCTGGGTCATTCCGTTGTTTTGTGGGGAGATCCCAATCTGCCTGAATGTGAACCAAGTTAATGGAAATGTGAGACGAGTCAGTCCCCTGCAAGTGGCAGGCTGGGGCCTGGAAATATTTCTGCCTAGAATGTTCAGGAGCTGTCTGGGTTGCCGTTGTGGCCATAGGAGGCTTCTCAGGCATGGAGGGAGAATGTATATCAGATGAAGTGTTGTGGGGGCGGCGGGACATGGAATCTGCATTGAGGTGTTTAGTGCCATCACGGTAAACTACAGTCCAGTCGTGGAGGTCCAGTTCAACAGCCCAGCGTGCACGCCTACCAGTGGGATCCTGATCCAATGGGAGCTTTTTGAGGCCCACCAATGGCTTGTGGTCTGTGATGATGGTAAATGGATGAAAAGCCAGGTAATGACGAAAGTGGCGAACAGACCAGACAATGGCGTATAGCTCGCGATCAAATGTTGACCACTTCCTTTCTGAAACTGAGAGCGTATGACTGGCATATGCAATGACATGTTCCTTTCCCGCCACCCTTTGAGACAGTACACTCCCGATGGCATGAAGGGAGGCATCCGTATACAGTAGGAAAGGAGCAGACAGATTGGGGAAGGCCAAAATGGGTGGTGAGGTCAAAGCATGTTTCAGTGTCTTGAAAGCATCAGCAGCAGCCAGAGACCAATCGAAGAGCACTCCTTTATGAGTGAGTCGATGCAAAGGTTCAGCAATGTGAGAGAAATGCTTAATAAATCTCCTATAATAGGAGCAGAGACCCAAAAAGGCTCTCACCTCTGTAGCTGAGTGAGGAACAGGCCATGACGCAACCTTTTCAGTGTTAGAGGGGTCAGGCCGAACACCTGCACTAGAGACTTGATGGCCCAAGAATGTGACTGAAGAGCAAGCAAGGTGACACTTGGATGGCTTTAATTTGAGGCCAGCAGAACGAAAACGTTGGAAAACCTCTCTCAAGTGCTGGAGATGTTGGGCAAAATCAGTACTATACACAATGATGTCATCAAGATAAATTAAACAAATATTCCAGTGGAGGCCACGGAGAACCAACTCCATCAAGCGCTGGAAGCTCGGGGGGGCATTGGAAATTCCCATAGGCATCATCCGGAAATGGAACAGCCCAGTCCCAGTAGAGAATGCCGTTTTTTCTTTGTCTCGAGGGTGAAGTGGGATCTGCCAATATCCAGCAGTGAGATCAATGGTGCTGAATACACAGGCACCAGCTAGCCTATCCAAAGTGTCATCCACACGAGGAAGTGGATGGGAATCCTTGATTGTTACTGCATTAAGTCGGCGATAATCCACACAAAACCGGTGGGTGCCATCTTTTTTCCGGACCAGCACCACCGGAGCTGACCAAGGACTATGGGATTCCTCTATGATGCCATGCTCCAAGAGCTTGTCCACTTCCTGCTGTAACAAGACCTGTGTGGCTGGAGATGCGCGGTATGGCCGCAGCTTAATGGGTTTAGCATCACCTGTGTCGATGGCATGATGGGTAAGATCAGTACGGCCATAGTCATAGGGGTGGGAGCTGAAAACATCAGCAAAATCTTTCAAAAGGGTCTCAAGTTGTGGTATTTCACTCGGAGTCAGACACGTATGAGATAGATCTACTGCCGGAGTTGGGCAACTGGAGGCGCTGGAGGTGGCAGCAACTGAGACCAAAGTGTATTCCTCTTGTGGACGGCCTGAAAGGGAAAACACCTGGCCTAATGGGCATCCACCTGCAAGGGAGACTGGTTCTGGGGAGGGGTTAACTACCCTAACTAGCCCTTGTCCATCATGAACTGTTGTGAGTGTCCTAGCAATGGCCAACGCAGAAGTCGAAGGGGGATGTGGTTCAACAATGCCTACGTAAGATTCAGCACAGGCCACCTTGGTATTTCCACAGTTAATAGAGACCGCAATCACCATTTCAGACAGAGGGGGAACAGTGACAGGGGAGGCAGCAATAGCTGCACATTGTAATGGAATAAGGTGTTGTGGGGAGGAGAAATGCACAACAGTGTCAAGTATCTGTAAATGTGCATGTGGTACTGACAGGGTGGCACTGTGTTGTGTAAGAAAGTCCCATCCTAAAATCACAGGGTGACTGGAGGTGCGCACAATGTGAAAGATATGGGACAGGGTAACATCACCAATATGCACAAGGGCCGTAATACATCCTATCATGTCCAGTAAATGTCCTGTCACTGATGAAGCCAGGACAAAGGACTTTCTGATGGGTTGAGAGGCCAGAGCAGGGATAGCCTTACAACACTCCTCAGTGATGAGGGATAGACCGGAACCAGTGTCTATCAAGGCATACTGTTCAGAGCCTGAGAGGGTAAGTCTTATGACAGGAGCAGGGAATGTGTCAACATTAGGGTCAAGGGACTGAGGAGGGGCCAACTGGGCTGGCGAAGCTGACATGTGGCCCACAATGCCAGCTTCTAATAGTTTCCCTGACGCTGGGAGGAGGAAGGGTCTACAGTATCATGTGGCATGGAAAAATGGACATGGCGTGAAGGGGAATAGTGAGAAGGGTAAGGAGGTCGATTATGTGAGGCTGAGGGTGGGGAAGGGGATGAGGAGTGTCTCGTACGTGCATACCGTGGGGCAGGGGATGGGGACCGGGCCCTATATGGCTTAGAAGTATGGGTTGTGTCAGAGGAGTGATGAACTGGGTGTGGGTGACGTTCCTGTGACGGGGAACGAGTAGGATACCTGTCATGGCGACGTCTGGGAGGAGAGAAGTCCTCCCAGTAACCTGGACGCTGGCGATGTGTGTCATAATGATGAGGAAGAGGGTGGCGTGGTCTTCGAAGGTGGGCAGAACTGTCGCCATCCAAGGTGTAACGCAGATCAGCAGGATGGCCAGTCCTCCCAGCTGATGGAGACAGATGCCGTGGTGGTGAGAGGTCATCCCGAAGAGGTTGACGCCCTCTGGTGGGAGCATGTGAAGATGTGACACAACGGTCGACGCAGCTGCAGTGATGAAGGCTCTCTCGCTCTGGATGTCGAACTGGCCAGCCATGGGTATTAGCAGAGCATGGCAGGAGCCCAGGATGAGCACAGTCTCGCAGCCCCCATGGGAACTCAGCAACCTGCTGCGCGAGTCGGTCCAGTCTACTGTCAGTCTGTTTCAGATGTGTCTGTCTCAAGTCATGCAGTTCTGCTTTCAAGTCAGCAACAGCGGCTGTTAAATCAGCAAGTGGAGACTGTAAACTGTGGCTGGCTTGTGATGTAACAGTCATTACAGGTGTATGTGAGGCAACAGTCAAGGCTAACTGCGCCCGCTCACACTGGGCTGCCACTTTCAGTGCAGCCTCTAAGGTGACTGCCCCATGTTCATGAATTTTAAGCTGAAGGGACGGGTCTAAACCAGTCACAAAACGGCGGAAAATTTCACAACTCTGTGCCTCCGGGCCATATTTTGGAAAAGCCTCAGCCACTAAGTTAGTGAGATCAGCAGCATAAACTTCGAGGGGTTCCTGGTTTCTGCGAGGGCGGGCATTTAAGTGTGTCTGAAAAGTAGCCAAAAAGGAGGTTCGCCCAAAAACAGCACTCAAGCGAGATTTAGCTTGATCATAGTCCGTTTTCACTCGCGGGGGTAAACTTTGCCAGTATGCGAATGCAGGGCCACTGAGTCTAGCAGCGAGTAGCTTTGCCTTTTCTAACTGCGCAGTGGAAACATCAAGAGCAACTTCAAATCGCTGAATCCATGAACTAAATGGCTCTAGTCCCTCGCCCGTGAACGGAGCGGGAAGTTCAATCCGAAACGGCAGTTGTGAATGCATCGCGGCGGCAGAAGCAGCAGGCTGTATCTCTTCGTCCGCCATTTCACAATGCAGAAAACAAGCAAAATACCAGCAGCTCGTAGCGTAAAAGTTTAAGCAGATGTGGAAAAAAAGTTCAACAGTCCACCTAGCAACTCTACAGTCCAACACCAAAACAAACTAAAAAAAAGTTCAATGCAATAATCGCCGGTCACCGCTGCCACCAGTGTAAAACTTAGTGTTCGCTTCTTCACGGTCTTACCAAGACTCGGGGCTGTGGTTTAGTTCGGTTGGCGATAGGTAGCGAGGACGAGGAAACAAAGAAGAGTGAAGGACCCGGTGATTGAGTTCGGTGGAGCCACTTTTAATAAAAAACCACACAACAGCTTCGGCTACTCAGTGCTGCAGGTCTGAGAGAAAAAAACACAACCTCTCTCTACTGCGTCCTCTACACAACCTTTCCCTCTTTCTTAGCCCCACCCCCTTCACATACGTCACACCGATATCTTGCAAGGAACTAGAACTTTCACAGCTTATTCAAATAAACAATTATTGGAATCATTGCAAATTATTGCTCTTACAGTAGTATGGAGCAGGTACAGACTGTACTGACCACCCCTGTGTGATTGCTTTAATGACCTGTTTCAGTGTTTCGTCCTCTGCTGTGGCTCGTGCAATCACAGTCCACATCTCATCAGAGACTGGACAGCTTTTCCTGACCAGATTTACATGTACTGTTTCATCATGCTCATAGTGTTGTACCGATACTGTGCTGTCATAAGCACATGACAATGTGTCAGCGACTAACAGTTCTTTTCCAGGTTTGTATTCTAGCTGTAGGTCGTACTTTTGCATTTTTAAGAACAATCGCTGCACCCTAGGTGGTGTGTTGGCTAAGCCTTTTTTAGCTATTGTAACAAGAGGTTTATGGTCTGTTTCTGCCCAAACTCTTCTGCCATATATAAATACATGAAACTTCTCACATCCATATGCAAGGGCTAATGCCTCCTTTTCTATCTGTGCATAGTTGCACTCTGAAGTCGTTAATGCCCTCGAGGCATATGCTATTGGGCGCCACCTTGTGCCATATTGTTGCAACAACACTGCACCTATCCCTGCTTTAGAGGCATCTGCTGAAATTTTGGTGTGACGTTTTTCATCAAAATACTTTAGGACAGGAGCTTTCATAATTAGACCTTTCAGCTCCTCAAACTCCTTCTGATGATTACTGTTCCAGCTCCACTCTGTAGTTGGGTTGCAGCGGTAACCGGTTCCACGGTATACCACGGTATTAAAATGCACGGTTATCATACCGTGGGCATTTGCTCATTACCGGTAAAACACAACCCAGCTCAGAAACTCACCCGCGCATGCGCAGCTCCGCTCCGTTTCAGTCACACAAGCACACAGCAGTGAGAATGGCAGAGAGTGCCACAGACTTAACAAATCTCCGTCCCCCTAAAAAAAAGGCTAAACTAAAGTCAGCAGTGTGGGACTACTTCGGATACCCGCCAAATGCACACGAGGATGGGAATCCGATTTGTAATCAATGTGGCAGGAAAGTGGCAGCTAAAGGAGGGAATACCTCTAACCTGTTCTCCCATTTCCGAGAACACCACCCCGCTGTGCTCGTTTATAATTTCAGTCCGACCCTAAATGCGTGAAATTTCGACTATAAAACCCATCTTTGTATTCGTGCACAGCCCACGCGTTAAGCGCCCGCAAAAGTGCTGAGTCATCCGAACTATGAGCATGCAGCTGCTGGAAGTAACGTTATGCCCGTGGCTATGAAGCGCGTGCTGTGGTGGATGCGCGTGTCCGTGTTCAGGTCCTCACAGACTAATTTGGATTTTTCCGGAGTCGGACTCAACGTGAAAGACGCCATTAATTTGCATGAGTTTATATTTAAAATCTGACGTGCCTCTATTGTGAGGATCATGTATAAAATAGATAGTCCCATCTTTCTGCAGTCTCTGGTTATATTAACTTGGCAGTAAAACGGACGTTTACAACAGTAGTTGGTCAGACACGCACACAGGCTCAGATATTAAATAATGAAATAATTAAACTTAAATAATTGTACTGAATATTTTAAATACAGGACCTTTACAGACACACACACACAATATATATATAAATATATATATATATATATATATATATATATATATATATATATATATATATATATACACACACACATACATTATATATATATATATATATATATATATATATATATATATATATATATATATATATATATATATATATATACACACATATACACATACATATATTTTTTATTATTATTATAAATATAATTGATTCATATTATTATTCTGTTATTGGTTTAGGGACAAGCTAGCTGTGCAAAGAAATTTCCTGATCCAGCTCAGCCAACTGTCACACAGTCATTTGCAAAGGGAATTAAGTTAGATCCCTCATCTAAACAAGCCCAAGAATTGAATCATGGTGTGGCGTATTTTATTGCCAAAGACATGATGCCCTTAAGAGCAGTGGAAAAACCTGGTTTCCTTCACCTGATGAAAAAAGCTGTTCCAATGTACCAGGTTCCATCAAGAACATACTTTGCCACCAGTGAAATCCCTCGCATGTACCAAGATGTGAGAGCAAGTGTTGAAGAACAGCTAAAGGAAGCTGTGTGTTACTCAGCCACCACAGACTTGTGGACCAGCAGCAGTGGAGGAGGGGAACCATTTATAAGTTTTACAGTCCACTACATCTCTTCAGACTGGCAGCTCAAGTCCCATTGTTTGGAAACTCATTTTTTCCCTGAAGACCACACCTCAGAAAACATCTCTGAAATGTTTGAAAACATGCTTCAGGAATGGAAACTTCCAAAGGAAGATCTGTGTGGAATTACCACAGATAATGCAACAAATATGAAGAAAGCCTTTTCAGACTTCCCTTGTGTTTGGCTCACTTGTTTCGGACACAATTTAAATTTGGCCGTAAACAAAGTTTTGAAGATCCAAAGGGTGGAATCTGCTGTCAGAGCATGCAGACACTTGATACAAGGTTTTTCTCGAAGTTGGAAGAAGAAAAGAGATCTCAAGAAAAAACAGGCAGACCTGGAACTCCCCGAGCATGCCCTAATCCATGATGTAATAACAAGATGGGGATCAACTTTTGATACAAAGATGAACTTTTGAGACAACAGGCCGTCTGCGCAGTACTGGCAAATGAAAGGAGTACTTGGCATCTCATGCCAAACGACTCTGACATAGCTATACTTGAGAATGTCAGCCAGCTTCTTCAGACCTTCTATGAGCTCACTGATGCTCTAGCCTCTGAGAAAAGGGTCACACTGTCCTCACTCTCACCAGTACTGGAGCACATCCGCAGTGAAATTCTCGCGGAGCAAGCTGAAGACAATGCACTCACCAGACAGATGAAGCAAGTAATGAGGGAAGACCTTGAAGTCAGATACACAGAGCGGCTGGAACGACTGCTGCAAGTATCCTGCTTTGTGGATGCTAGGTTTAAGGGAAGCTTCTCTAAAAACCTGGATGACACAGTTGAGGCATGTGTTGAAGATGCTGTAACCATTGCAACAGCAGTGTCTCCATGCCAAAAACAGCCTCAAGAAGAAAGGGAAGAAAATGAGGTAGGAGAGGGCAGCAGCAGCACCACTACTGCTACTAAGAGGAAAGGGAAAGGTCTGTCTGCGTTGCTACAACAAATAAGTTCATCCAGGCAAAACAAGGCAACCTCAGAAAATAAAAACATCCATGAAAAGGTCATGTCTGATGTCAAGACATACATGTCTCTTCCTACTATTGGAACTGATGCTGACCCTCTGGCTTGGTGGAAAATGCATGCCGAAGGAATGCCCTTTTTGGCAAAAGTGGCAAGAAAATATCTTTGTGTCCCTGCCACAAGCGAAAGAATGTTCAGTACAAGTGGACATATTCTGTCACCTCAGCGCTCAAGATTGAGCCCAGAAAAACTTGACATGCTTACGTTTCTGCATCATAATCTGGCTTGAATATTAAACACAAATGATTGCTGCAATAAAAATCTGATCTCAGGAAAACTGTTCAAGAATTCAGCTGCACTTTTTCTTTTTTTCTATAAAGACAAAGTATTTTTTCTTTCTAAAGAGACATTCATTTTTATTTAAAGATTTAGTTTTTTTCTCCTTCTAATATTGCAGTTTTTGCAAAAACAGGTGTACAGCTTTTTTTTTTAAGGAGATATTTTGTATATAATAGTTCCAGGTTTCAACTACAATAAATAGTTAATTAAACAAAAAAGACTTTCGTGGTAATTTCTTTAAGGGTCAGTGTATCTTTTAATAATATATGTAACAATCCATGATACCGTGATAACCGTGATACCGCGTATTTTCTGAGACGGTTATCATACCGTGAAAATCTCATACCGTTGCAACCCTACTCTGTAGTTTTACACAGTAGACTTCTCAACTGACTTGTGTGGCTAGTTAGGTTTGGTACAAATTTGCCTACATAGTTTACCATACCTAAAAATCTTTGAACACCCTCTTTGTCTGTTGGTGGAGGCATGTTCTTTATGGCAGCCACCTTGTTCTGATCAATTTCAACACCCTCTTGTGTTAGATTTTCACCAAGAAATGTAATTTCAGATTGTCTGTACTGACACTTGCCTGCGTTTAGCTTTAGACCACTAGTTCTAGCTGTGTCCAGTGCCATTTTCAGCCTCTGGTCATGTTCTTCAATTGTCCTGCCCCAAATCAGGATATCATCAATGTACACTTTAGTGTCTGGAATATTTTCAAAGATCTGCTGAATTGTTCTGTGAAACACTTCTGGAGAAGAAGTCAGTCCAAAAGGTAATCTTTTAAAAGAATACCTGCCAAATGGCGTATTAAAAGTACAGAGTCTGGTACTCTCTTTATCTAAAGGGATTTGCCAGAACCCTGTGGAGGCATCTAATTTTGAGAAATATTTGGCACCTGCTATATCACCAAAGATTTCTCCTCTTGTTGGCAGTTGGTAGTGTTCACGTCTCACAAATCTGTTCAATTCTTTTGGATCTATGCATAATCTTAATGAGCCATCTTTTTTCTCAACAATTACAAGTGAATGTACCCACTCAGTAGGCTCTTCCACTTTCTCTACTATGTCTAGGGCCTCTAACCTTTGCAGCTCTGCCTTCAATTTTTCTCTTAGGGCTAGTGGTACCTTTCTGGCAGCGTGAATGACTGGTCTGTTTGGCTTTTCTAGCTCTATTCTGTGTGTAACCTTGAGTTTCCCGATGCCTTGAAAAATATCTACATATGCGTCTTCTACATTTGTCTGCCTCTCTGCATCACTTTCAGTTTTCACCTCGTTTACCCGCTTCACCAGACCTAGCATCTTACATGTTTTTAACCCAATGATAGGAGGCTTGGTACCTTTCACAATCACAAATGGCACATCAAACCTCTCACCTTTTATGTACATGTGGTTGGCTAGTGTAGTGGGTAACACCTTTGCCTTCTACGCTGTAGATTGGGGTTCAATCCCCGACCAGGGCAAACACCCTACACTATACCAATAAGGGTCCTTGGGCAAGACTCCTAACACCACCTTGGCCTCCCTGTGTAAAAATGATCGAGGCACAGTCTATTTTCATTACGGAGGCTTTCCACTGACTACAGTCCATGGTTTTCATTCTGCTTTGTGTTGCTTCTCTTGCCTGACAAATTTGTAATGCTTTTTCAAGCGTCAGATCCGACTCTCCGAGTAGCTTTTCTCTCAGTCCTTTGTCACGCACCCCCATTACTATTCTATCACGTATCAACGAGTTGACAAGGTCTCCAAAATTGCACGTTTGACTCTTTAACTTCAAGTCCATAATAAACTCCTCAACAGACTCTGACTCTGTCTGTGATCTACTGTTGAACATGTACCTTTCATATGTCTCGTTTTTTCGGGGCGTACAGAATGATTGAAATTTCTCTATTACCAGCGCATAGTCCTTCTGTTGCTCCGCTGTTAGCTGCTCCATCTTCCCGGCTCGAAGCTAGTTCCCACTCCCGAGCACCGTAGCTAGCCACTTACAGGCTAACGTTTTTTTGTTGTTGTTTTACTCGCCTCTTGTTGCCTTCAACAGTCATTTGCTCATCTGCACGCGAGCTTAACGTGAGTTCGAAACTCCTGGTACCATGCTATGTTCTGTACCTTCTTGAAATAAGGTAAAGACGAAGGATATAACAGATAACGTGACCTCTTTATTCTTCAGCAAACAAACGCGTAACTGCAGGCGGCATGCAGCATAACTGTGTCGTCACGTGATACGCAGATCACATAAATGATGTACATCACAGCAGGAGTTCTTTAAAACGTCGGCTCCGATGTCGACTGGAGGCAGGAGTTCTTTAAAACGTCGGCTCCGATGCCGACTGGAGGCAGGAGTTCTTTAAAACGTCGGCTCCGATGCCGACTGGAGGCAGGAGTTCTTTAAAACGTCGGCTCCGATGTCGACTGGAGGCAGGAGTTCTTTAAAACGTCGGCTCCGATGCCGACTGGAGGCAGGAGTTCTTTAAAACGTCGGCTCCGATGTCGACTGGAGGCAGGAGTTCTTTAAAACGTCGGCTCAGATGCCGACTGGAGGCAGGAGTTCTTTAGAACGTCGGCTCCGATGCCGACTGGAGGCAGGAGTTCTTTAAAACGTCGGCTCCGATGCCGACTGGAGGCAGGAGTTCTTTAAAACGTCGGCTCCGATGCCGACTGGAGGCAGGAGTTCTTGAAAACGTCGGCTCCGATGCCGACTGGAGGCAGGAGTTCTTGAAAACGTCGGCTCCGATGCCGACTGGAGGCAGGAGTTCTTGAAAACGTCGGCTCCGATGCCGACTGGAGGCGGGAGTTCTTGAAAACGTCGGCTCCGATGCCGACTGGAGGCGGGAGTTCTTTAAAACGTCGGCTCCGATGCCGACTGGAGACGGGAGTTCTTTAAAACGTCGGCTCCGATGCCGACTGGAGGCAGGAGTTCTTGAAAACGTCGGCTCCGATGCCGACTGGAGGCAGGAGTTCTTGAAAACGTCGGCTCCGATGCCGACTGGAGGCAGGAGTTCTTGAAAACGTCGGCTCCGATGCCGACTGGAGGCAGGAGTTCTTGAAAACGTCGGCTCCGATGCCGACTGGAGGCAGGAGTTCTTGAAAACGTCGGCTCCGATGCCGACTGGAGGCGGGAGTTCTTGAAAACGTCGGCTCCGATGCCGACTGGAGGCGGGAGTTCTTTAAAACGTCGGCTCCGATGCCGACTGGAGACGGGAGTTCTTTAAAACGTCGGCTCCGATGCCGACTGGAGACGGGAGTTCTTTAAAACGTCGGCTCCGATGCCGACTGGAGACAGGAGTTCTTTAAAACGTCGGCTCCGATGCCGACTGGAGGCAGGAGTTCTTTAAAACATCGGCTCCGATGCCGACTGGAGGCAGGATCGGATGCATTTGAAAATTAGAGGCAGCAGCTCAGCAACATGTATATTTGAGAACAAAGCTCAATAAGAAAACAGTGAAAAAGTATCCGTGGTATTTTCGGCCTGTTTCAAGCTTCACATATCAGTGATTTAGACTTGGCATCAGATGTAATTCCACAAATCTCCACAGTGAAGCCAGCAGAAATTAGTACCAGGCTAATCTGACATTATAAGGCTACTTCAAAGGGATTTCTGAAGGTGCTGCATTAAACAATGTAACGACTCACAACTGGCAGATCTTTTTAAATTCACACCTGTTTCACAGCAGAAACTAAACTACGGAGTTGATGATTTGATCCATTAGCAGCTGAACTTCCTCCTAAACTCCACAGGCTCCAACCCGTACAGTACAGGCTCCTGCACGCTGAAATATGTTCTCTCCTGCTGTTCTAGACCAAGAGAACCAACTGCCGCTTTCTTCATCTCTGCGGGTGGTGGCCTTTGCTCCTGTTATGAATATTAAATATTACTCATGTCGTGCTGCATTTGCTGCTGGAGTGCGTCTCCAAGGTTTGACACTACACTGAGTCCTGACGTGTGACGTGCTGTGAAATGATGATCAATCTAAACACACTAATAACCACAGTAATGTTCACACACACCAGACTTACTGTGAGAGTGTCGTAGTCGGAGGACCTGGTGGTGGAGTTCAGAGCTGAGTACGTGTCGCTGGCAGAGTCTCTAACCTGCTGTAAAACACCAGAATATTGCAGCGTGTTTAATAAGTGTTTGGGTCATGTTAACCTCAGCTTGGCTTTTCTTGGCATTTGTTAACTTTTGTTAATATTTTTAAATTTTGTTAAATTATTAATAATTTTTACGGAGACTCTTATTGGGGAGGGCGGGGCTGGGAGACACCCTGGGTTGTGGGTGGGTGTCCCTGAGCTGAGAGGGAGACATAATCTGAGAAAGAAAACAAACTGAAGAATTCTGCTGATGTTCAGTTCAGCTGCCATGTACACATCAGGGCGCAGATGTAAACAAATCAAGCCCACAGGCAGCGTTTAACAGAAACCGTTAAGACTCCAAAATACTCCGCTAAAGCAGATTGGTAGGCTTTCCATGCTAAATTTGAACTGGACGCCAAGTAGCAAGAGTGGTCTGATGTTCTGGGCAGTGATGCGGCCCAAATTCCTTCGGTCTAAACCGTGAAACCGGTGAAGACAGGCAGGGGAACCATTAAGAAACCTCAGTTATATGGGCTCACGATCCCACGCCGTCTCCTGTACAGAGCAAATCTACCCAAGACCAGTTCCACTACACACAGTCTCCAGCTGGGCTGCTCATCCACACACAGCTGGCCCACCCACACAATGTGACTGAGGCCCTGGAGTCGGTGCTGGAGAGGGAAATGGTGAGTCCAGGAGCTTCATGGTGCACAGATGTCACCATTCCTGCAGTCGGAGTCCTGGAGTAGCCAGTGTGGATGCAGGAGACGACGTAAATGACCTGAAGACTGGCACTCCCGGGAGCCACACAGACAATGGCATGGTGCTCCACACACACACACACACACACACACACAGCAGACTCACAGTCAGAGTGTCGTAGTCGGAGGACCTGGCGTTGGGGTTCAGAGCCGAGTACGTGTCGTCTCCACACTTCGGAGCCTTTCAGAGAGACGAGGAGAAACAGCTTCAGTTTCTATTCAGGACCAGTCAGAGATTCTCACACAGGTACAGTGTTTAAGCTGAGGGTGCTGAAACGTTAAAGCCCCTGTCTGCTCATTTTCAGGATTTTCTTTTATGATCTATAGTTTGTGATATTTTTATTCTGAACTGTCAGAGAAAAAATTTCTTTAAAATTACATTTTTGCCTTTTGTCTCTGTTTGATTTGAGTTGGGTGGGACTACATTTGGCACAGCTGATCTGTCAGAGTGCCACTCAGAGTTAGTAATCAGTATTACAGAAAGAAAAGAAAAGAAAATCCAGGTCGGAGCCCCAATGAGCGTCGCCAGCGGCGACAGGGGCACGGAAAAACTCCCTAAAGAGGAAGAAACCTTGAGAGGAACCAAGACTCAGAAGGGGAACCCATCCTCCTACGGTCCACACCGGATAGCAAACGTTATTAGTATAAAGTTTATAGTACAAAGTGGGAAAAGAGAAGCAGCGATTAACTTGATTAGTTTATGACTGTGCAGCAGCATCTGAGGGTGAGGAGCATCTGAGGGTGAGGAGCATCTGAGGGTGAGGACTGCACAGCGTTGTAATGCAAGAAGCTCTGTGGTGGTCAAGCCGGTCCAGAAGGCTGGTGAACAGCAGCGCCCGATTAAGGCAGAAGAGGCAACAGAATCAGACGCACAGGATGGGCAGCTGATCAACTCGGCAGAGAAAGGAAAGAAAGACGCGGTCAGTTCTGTAAAGAGTGACTGACCACAGAGTCAGTTCTGTACAGAGTGGCTGACCACAGAGTCAGTTCTGTAGAGAGTGGCTGACCACAGAGTCAGTTCTGTAGAGAGTGGCTGACCACAGAGTCAGTTCTTTAAAGAGTGGCTGACCACAGAGTCAGTTCTGTAGAGAGTGGCTGACCACAGAGTCAGTTCTGTAAAGAGTGGCTGACCACAGAGTCAGTTCTGTAAAGAGTGGCTGACCACAGAGTCAGTTCTGTAAAGAGTGGCTGGCCACAGAGTCAGTTCTGTACAGAGTGGCTGACCACAGAGTCAGTTCTGTAGAGAGTGGCTGACCACAGAGTCAGTTCTTTAAAGAGTGGCTGACCACAGAGTCAGTTCTGTAGAGAGTGGCTGACCACAGAGTCAGTTCTGTAAAGAGTGGCTGACCACAGAGTCAGTTCTGTAAAGAGTGGCTGGCCACAGAGTCAGTTCTGTAAAGAGTGGCTGACCACAGATTACAGTATAACAGAGCAGCAGAGACTCCAGGAGGTCCAGATCTGACAGGGAGACTAATCACCAAAGGCTCCACTCAACAAGTGAGTTTTTAGCCTAGACTTAAAGACTGAGGCTGAGTCTGAGTCCCGAACATTAGCAGGAAGATTATTCCAGAGCTGGGGGGCTCTGTATGAGAAGCTACGCCCCCTGATGGAGATTTATTAGTTCTAGGTACCAGTGGTGAGCAGCACCTTGTGATCTAAGTAGGCCTGATGGTTCATAGTGGGAGAGAAGGTCACTCAGGCGCTGAGGGGCGAGTCCGTTTAGAGCTTTATAGGTCAGTAATAGGATTTTATAATCAGTGTGAAGTTTAACTGGTAACCAGTGCAGGGCTGATAAAACTGGGCTGATATGGTCGAACTTTCTGGTTCTTGTGAGAATCTGGCTGCAGCTTTCTGGACCAACTGAAGCTTGTTGAGGCTTTTGCTGGGACGTCCAGACAGCAGGACATTACAGTGTCCAGCCTTGAAGTAATGAATGCATGAACTAGCTTTTCTGCGTCCTGTAGAGATCATGCATTTCTTAATTTAGCGATATTGTGGAGATGCAGGACGGCTGTTCTAGTGATATTAGTTATATGTGCGTTGAAGGACAGATCAGTGTCCATCACGACACCAAGACTTTTAACAGATGAGCTTGATGCAGCTGAGAGATTGTTAAGTTTAAGTGTTGAGTTAGACAGTTTGTTTCTAGCTGCTTTTGGACCAAGAAGCAGGACCTCTGTTTTATCAGAGTTAAGTAGCAGAAAGTTACTAGACATCCAGTCTTTTATGTCTTTTACACAGTCTTCAATGTTGTCATCTGGTTTGCTTGATATATATAAGGTTTTTACTGACAATGGTGCCTAATGGTAGCACATATATTGTGAATAATATAGGTCCTAAAACAGAGCCTTGTGGAACACCATACTTTACTTTTACAAGGACAGATGATTCGCCCTTTACATTAATGAACTGATAGCGATCAGTGAGGTAGGACCTGAACCAGGAAAGAGCTGTTCCTGTTACCTCTACAGGGTTTTCTAGTCTATCTAGTAGGATAGAGTGGTCTATTGTGTCAAATGCTGCACTAAGATCAAGGAGGACTAGCAGAGACACATTTCCTTTGTCAGAGAAAAATAAAAAGATCATTCACAGTTTTTACTAGTGCTGTTTCTGTACTGTGATGTGGCCTAAAACCAGACTGGAATTTTTAATGTAGATGATTCCTATGAAAATAGGAGCTGAATTGTTTTACTACCACTTTTTCCAGGATCTTAGATATAAAGGGGAGATTCGAGATGGGTCTATAGTTTGATAGTTCACAGGGATCGAGGTTCTCTTTTTTAACCAGTGGTCTAATTACAATTAAAACACAATGAGGACCACAGAAATTCCTCCACTGTGTCCGCTAATCTGACCACTGACTAATAACGGGAGCAGAGTCCAGCGGTTAGATGGTTACAGGTCATGGACATAACGTTACTGCTGAGCGTTCAGTATCAGACATGATCCGTCTGATCTACCCATCGTCAGATAAAAGCCTGAGTTCTCCAACATGATCTGGAAATGTCATTAAATCTCTAAAATGACCAGCAGACAGTTTCTTCTCCTTTCTGCACTTGGGTCTCTCCAATTCGGAGAGCGGCTGAGCAGAGTGAAGTGGTCCGTTTTTCAGGGCGAGGGCTTAAACGTGCAGGGCTGAACTTCTGCTACTGGGTGGCTCTCTGCTCATGATTTAGTGACGCCCACAAGGCGAACAACAGTTTGATTGATCTGGGTCGAGTCTTGAGTGTCCAGTAGACAATACTCTAGCCCTAAATGATGTGGAAAAGCTGGTGCCTTTAGAACCTCCAGGCTGGACTCCTGTAACACCATTTTAGCTGGAAGCCCCAACACCTTATTAAATAAGCTCCAACTGGTCCAGAGTGCAGCTGCAAAAAACTTTGACCATATATCCCCAATCCTGTCATCCTCACACCGTCTGCCTGTTAAATTTGGTGTAGAGTATAAAATCCTTCTGATAAAGTGTGAATCATTAAATGGCCCTGCAGTATCGTAGTGAATTCATTCAGTCATATGAACCCAAAATAACGACTCGCTGACGGTTCCTCAGATTAGAAAAACCACAGCAGGGGCTCAAGCTTTTTCCTACGTATCCCCAAAATTGTGGGATCATCTCCCGACCTCTGTTCGGGACTCAGACACGCTCTCTACATTTAAAACTAGACTCAAAACTTTTCTGTTCACATGAGCGTTTTACTAATATCAGCTGTTGCACTATTACTCACTAATATCTCTCCATAAATGGACCTGTCCTGTTAATCAATCTCTCTCTTTATTTCAGCCTCTGAGCGACGTCTGCCTGAGTTCCCACATGGGAGTCACCAGAGCTGCTAGAGTCACCAGAGCGCTCTGTTGGCTGATCTGCACCTCACCATCATGAACTGACCCTCATGAACTGACCCTCCTGCTGCTGCTGCACAAACTCAGTCCATCTAATTAACCGGTGCTCCAGCTGTTTTCCCTCGTTGTGAACTATAATACTTTATACTAATGCTGTTTGCTATCCGGTGTGGTCCAGAGGAGGATGGGAGCAAAGATGTCCTGTTGGTCTCAGCTGTTTTTTCCAGCAGGCTGAGCTGCAGGCATTACACTGTACAAATGTAAACCTACTAAACACCTGGCAGGTGTGACGGCTTCAGATAGGAGTCTGTGTACAAACTACATTCCTCACTGTTTCAACATGTTTTGCCTCTTTTCTTTCAAAACCATATTTACTGTGTGTAGCGCTTCAGTTCTGTCCTTCAGACTGAAGGTTCTTCTATAATGAAACGCTTATTTGAAGACGCATCAAACCTAAAACTGCTGCGAGCTGCAGGTGAACAGCATTGTGGGAATGACAGACAAAGTCCTGCACATCAAATTGGAAAGGAAAGGTTGTGTTAACCTGTTGGAAGCTCTAATCTAATGTGTTTTGTTTGGGTTGATTCTCAGTACCTGAACATCTGCTCCTCCCTCTGCTCCTCTCTTCCTCCTAAACACACAGATTAAACCCAGACAGGCTGTTTTAGGAGTTTCCATTTGAGGATAAAATTGAGCTCCTGATTAAAACTGCATTTCATAGTAATAACCAGCTCACTCACTGAAGACAGACAGCAGCAGTAATAAGAGACAGAACCAGAGCAGAACCGACTCCAACGGTTCCCCACACAGCAAACTGCTTCCACAGCCCAGCTGAACAGAGATAAAGAACCTTTTAGAACATTTATACAGATAAACCCTTTTAGAATAAAGTACTCTACAGCAGTTTGACTCCACCCATTCAGTCTACAGTAATATAGCCCCGCCCCTTAGGCCTACAGCAATTAAGCCCCGCCTGGTCAGGCTACAGCTGTTTTGCCCCGCCCACTCCCAAAGTGATGCGATTGCTGTTCCTGCAGAAAATCTGTAGCAGATGCTACCGACCTGTCCTGCACTGCCCTGAGGAAAAACACAAAAGGCCTGATTTCTGACTAATAGTCTGATAAAAAGGCAGCATAACATCCCATAACACACCTGATGTAAGTGTCCATTCTGATGAGGTGGATGATCCGTATGGATTCTCTGCCGTACAGTAGAAAACTCCATCTGCTCCTGCAGCTAAAGTTAAACTGGCTCCTTCTCCAAACTGTGTGATGTTCCCTCCTGTCTTCCTGAACCAGGTGTAAGAGCTGGCAGGGGTGGAGTCGCTGACACAGACCAGCGTGACGGAGCCGTTAACCTCAGTCTCAGATACAGATGGAGGTCTGGGAGAGTCTGAACGAGACAGAGACTCGACTAGTTACTGAGCTTCTTACACTCAGAAAAAACATCATACAGAACAAACTGCTCTTACTCTGAACTATAAGAGAAACTCCTGAACAGTGTTTGGGGAGTCACTAAATGAAAGGAACTCAGTTTAAACTGTTGTAATGAATTCACTGTAACACTTTCTAACATGTCACACTGAGGATTAACAAACACCATGAATAAAACCTCACAAGTACAAACGAATGATATTGGACAGAATCAAAACCACAAACTGAATTATATTAGAACTGTATAATCAGCGTCTCTCAGAGTGACTGAACATGAGTTCACTGTAATCCAGTGGAAGCTGCCAGTGAGATGATCGAGTGAGTGCAGGATGTTCTGGAGGTTCTGTTCTGTTCTGAGGGCAGATTAAAGTGAGGTCTTACAGACGGCAGGAGAGCCGAGCTCCTCGTATCCTTTCACAGCGCAGGAGTAGCTGCCAGCATCCACAGTTCTGTCTCTCAGCTCCAGTTCATTTCTGTTCTGGTCAGATACAGGCTGTCCGTTCCTGTACCAGATGTAGGTGGGGTTGTTGGGCAGAGTGCAGGTGGAGCTGCAGGTCAGCTTCTTTACTCCTCCATCTGTATCTGACACTGTAACCTTCAGATCTGCAGGTGATTTTAAACAAGGTTTAGTGTTATTTTCATCTGTAGACACTCTTCCAGTTAACTCCCCTCACTGTATGTTATCTAGTAGGGGTGTGTATGGACACTCGGTATTTCTTACGCTGCATAATGTAAAGTCAGGGAGGAAATACTACAGGTCAACTTCCTTTTTCCTTCCCTGAGATTATCAGACTATCCACTCATTCACCCTTACAGACACTGGAATATCGGAATTAGTCAGAATGCAGGTCTTTATTATCCAGAGTTACCTGTGACGGACAGAGTGACTCCAGGTCTGCCAGAGTATCTGCCGTCAGGATCTTCAGTGTAGAATCTGAAGCTGTATGTGTGAGCGTCGCTCTCTCTCAGGTCAGTGATGGTCATTCTACTGGAGTTCAGGGTCCGGCTGTACTGCACTCTCCCCTCATACTGATCAGACCGTCGTACATCCTCAGGCTCAGCACCAAACTTCCACTGACTTTCAATGTACCAGAGTGATCTCTTCACTGTGAGTCCTTCAGGGTGTTTATAAGAGCAGGACAGATCAACTGATGATCCTTTCAGACCACAGACACGTCCAGGAGTGTAGATCACAGCCCAGTCCAGTTTACCTGGAACACAGAGTCACAGCCAGGAAGGAGGAATTTTATAATATTAGAATATCAGTCTGCTACTGAGTAACAACACTATCCAGCGTTAGACCCTCAGAAACAACCTTTGCTTTATAAAATGATGAATGTAGCTCTTTATAACTGTTTGAAGTCCCAGTCGTTCTGCTGTCTAACATCTCCAAAGAATGACCCTCATTAAAAGTCCATGTAGAGGTGTAACTAAAGCTCTTCCTCTCAGAAAAGCTGAGGGAACAGCAGAGAGACACTGGCAGTGAGACAGACAGAGACAGTGAGAGAGAAACGTACTACAGTAAATACACATTGCTATGACCTCAGGGAAAAGCCTGGACCCCGACTGGACTGGGAGCAGATCGGAGGAGTGAAGATGGGATTATAGACGCCCCAAACCACAGGATAATCTGGGGACATCGTTGTTTAGGATCCCGCTGATATTGGAGACCTTCTGCAATTTCAGATTTGGCCCAGTTATCCTGTAGTGTCTGTGTGGCTACCTGTCTGTCTGTGCCTGTCTGTCTGCCCTGTGATGGACTGGCAACCTGTCTAGGTTGAATTCTGCCTTCCACCCATTGCCAGTTGGGATGAGTTCCAGCTCCTCCGTGACCCAGAAGGATAAGCGGTTTAGACAACGTGTGCATTTTATTTTATTCACTACATTTAAATGTTTTGGGGCTTTTACCAGGGGGCGGGGCTTAGAGGAGGGCGGTCACCTGCAGTCTGTATTTGTAGCCTGATTTTGAGTGACAGGTCTTCTGAACAGCCTCTCAGCATTAACCGCCTCCAGCACGGGAGAACATGTGGTACTGAGAGCCGCTATGAGAGCTGCGCTGTTCCGATGTTGTGGACTGTTTTAAATTATTGATGAATCATGTTTATCAGTCTTGTGTCCAGCTGTGAAAAATGATGTCATTTGGGAAATTATATTTACAGAAATCAACAAAGTCTGTAAGATAAGATAAAAATGTCTCTTCTTTTCCATCAAACCCCTTTAAACCAGTTTATAAATCACTGCTTGTGTTGGTTTTCACCAGCTGGTCCAGCATTTCTGGATTCCCAGTCCTTCACCATCTACTCTGAAGCACTGACGCTGTGGAAACGTGTGTTTAGTGGGCTTTAACTCCGGCTGTGCTCGGCGTCTCACTCCTCCTGCAAGTTCATCAACCAGCTCATCTGAGTGTCTCTGATCATCATTTTCATCCTGCAGCTCCAAATTAATCTGAGCTCTGTACAAATTTAAGGAGCTTCAGAAGAAGAGAGATGAAATCTCCACCGGTCACTAAAGCAGCAGCTGGACTCATAATTAATCAGTTATTAATCAGCCTTTGATCAGCTGATAGCAGCAGCTGGCTAGTGCAGCATCCCATAATGCACCTTCTGTTTAATTTCCATGTGATTGATCCGGTAAAATCAATCATTTGAAATGCGGTTCTGTGTGACGTTGTGACGAGTTCTCAGGGTTCTGATCGATTTCAGTGTGTAAATCCAGACCAACGGGAACTTCATGGCTGTTTGGAGCGGAAATGGAATGACTAAGAGGGGGGGGGGTCTCTGACTGTAAGGGGGTCTCTGACCGTAAGGGGGGAACCTGACTGTAAGGGGGGGGTCTGAGACTATAGGGGGGGTCTCTGACTGTAAGCGGGGGGAACCTGACTGTAAGGGGGGGACTGACTGTAAGGGGGTCTCTGGCTGGCTGTAACGTGGGGATCTGACTGGCTGTAAGGGGGTCTCTGGTTGTAAAGGGGGGACTGACTGTAAGGGGGGGTCTGGCTGGCTGTAAGGGGGTCTCTGACTAAGGGGGGTCTGGCTGGCTGTAACGTGGGGGTCTGACTGGCTGTAAGGGGGTCTCTGGCTGTAAGGGGGGGGGGGGGTCTCTGACTGAACAGCACTGACCATATTAAGGTATTCCTGAGTCCAGTGATTTTCAACCTCTGTGCCGCGGCACACTAGATAGATCGTTAGATGTGCCGTAGGAAATTCTACAGTTTCACTTAATTGGTCATAAAATATTTAGTCACTATAAATGATTTGGCGTTGTTGAGTGTCTGCGCCTGTGCCAAAGTGTTGGCTGACTAATTAATTAAACACCCATCTTTGCCAGCAGGTGGCAGTAGGTAGCACAATAATAATGACTGACAGTAAGGAAGCCAGGTGCCGTGAAAACAAAAGAAGTGATGCGCGGGAGAGCTAACGGTGGCAAGACGTACAACAGCGATGGACAAAAAGGAAAAATTCAGACTCTGAACTGGGCCCTGGACAAAATTCTAACCCAGAAGAAGAGCCTAGTGTGAGTTGTGGTCAAAAGAAAGAAAAAGCGACACACGGAAAGTTACATTTCGTTTGGATTTACATCCACGGGGAGTCCAGCAGCACCCATTCCGTTATGCTTAGTGTGTGGGGAAAAGCTATCCAGGAGTGCCACGGTCCCAAGCAAGCCTAAAAGACATCTCCAAACTAAACACCTTCCCTTCAAAACAAGAACTCTGACTAATTTGTTCGGCCCTGATGCAGTTAAAGAAGTAGCTAAAATCCCTCTCTCAGACAACTGCCGGACGTATTGAGGACATGTCTGCAAAAGATGCGCATCAGCCGGAAAACTGCATTGCAACTTGACGAGTCTACAGACGTTAGCGGACATGCTCAACTTTTGGCCAGTGTGCGTTTTGTGGATGGAAACCATCAGAGAAAACTTTCTATTTTGCAAAGCACGGCCAGAAAAAACAACAGGAGAGGAAATTTTTCGGGTCACATCAGAATATCTAGAACAAAAAGGACTTGAGTGGGAAAACTGCATGAGCGTCTGCACTGACTGTGGACAGTTTTTGGTTGACTGCTGCTGAAGAGTTTCCCATTCTGGCAAACAGAGCCATTTCAACATTGCTCCCATTGTCCACAGCATATCTATGTGAGCTGGGACTGCTATAAAAACTAAAAGCAGAGGGAGACTGAGAGCAGGTGAGGAAGAGCCTCGTGTCTTCCTGTCTTCAATCCCTGCCAGGATATCAGCTTTGTGTTCATCTAAACAGGCACAGGTTTCACACTAAGTGAGTAATTCAGAAATTATATTGTCATTATATGTGCTGCAGAATTTTTAATGGAAAACATGTGCTGTGGCTCAAAAAAGGCTGAAAAACACTGTCAGAGTCCAGACAGTGACAGTAACGGGGGGGTCTGACTGTAAGGGGGGGATCTGACTGAACAGCACTGACCATATTAAGGTATCCTGAGTCCATACAGTGACAGTGACGGGGGTCTCTGACTATAAGGGGGTCTCTGACTGAACAGCACTGACCATATTAAGGTATTCCTGAGTCCATACAGTGACAGACATGATGTGGTTCATTATCACTGAGAACAATTTCCTGCGTGTGTTTTAAACATTTTATAATTTAATAGTTGGTCTCTGGAAAGTTCTGGTGAAGCTTTAAGCAGACTGAACCTCTTCATTCTGAACATCATGAACGTTTACTAGAATTAAAGGTTCTGTCTGTGTTCTGTCCGGGTCATCCTGGAAAAGCTGCTTCCAGTTATCTGAGGATTTTATTGATCAGTGATCATGAAGTATCTCAGTATCTCAGTTTGCAGTGACAGCGTTCAGATCTCGAAGAACGTTCTTCCTCAACGGAACGTCTGAAATCAGCACTGAAAGCTGCTTATTTGGTTCTGAATTTCTTCTAGAATTACTTTTCTTCAGTTTTGCTGACAGACTGACTGACACTCACACTTCTGCTGAGGGGCGGCGCCGTTCTGGACCTCACAGTAGTATCTGTCCTGGTCAGATGAGCTGGTGGAGATGAACCAAACTGTGGCTCCATATGAACATCCTATTATTTCTCTATTCCAGGATCCTGGATATCTGTACCAGCTGTAGTAACAGTTCCCTTCAGGCCAGCAGGGGGTGCTACAGGTCTGTTTCACCACTGTCTGTCCTGCAGGTTTACAATCCACCTTCACCTGCAGAACTGAACACACACACACACACCCCATGTACCAAAATGTTGTGAAGCAGAAGTTTTATTAATGTGTTTATGAGCAGAAAAGACTTTGATCAGCAGTGTTTAACACTGTAGCTCCACTCAGAACATCAGATATCAGAGATATGAGCTTCACCTGCAGACAGTCTGAGTGGAGCCACAGTGTGAAACACTGCTGAGAACATTCAGAACATTCACTGGACAGTCAGTAAAGCTCCAGCGCTATGATTATATTTCATAGATTTCATTTCATATCAGAGAGAAAACATTTAAAGGGTCAACACACTACAAATTTCTCCTCTTCTGCTTTTCCCTCTGATGTCCACTTACACTGTTTGAGTGGATTAATGTCCCAAAACGTCTTCAGAATCTATTCATTTATAAATGTTTTGTTTAGTGACATCACAAAGAAAACGAGCAGTAAACCGGCCGCCTGTGTCGTTTATATGGACTGTCTGCGCTGAGGAGTGAACGCTATGACCCGGTCCGGGTTCAGAGACCAGCACACGACAAAATACCAAACCAAACTACTAACGGTTTAAAAATCCAACAAACCTGAAAACAAAGACAGAAAATATTAAATCTTCCTGAACAAAAACACAAAACCCAGAGAAACAGAACCAAACCCAAACAACGGCAGCCAAACCCTCACCTGGAGAAGTTCTTACTAAAATACACTGAAAGGGAAAATATGTACAGAATATACCACAGGCTAGCGGGTTTAAATGGGCCGGGCTAAACCGGGTCAGAAGGCCGATTAGTCTGGGGCGACTGCTGTCAGGTCCGGGTTTAGAGTCACGTGGGCCTTAAACTCCACCGCTGTGTCTTCAATTCCTGGGTCATTTACAAACCACACGTCTGCCACTAGATGGCGCTGTATCTCAGGTTTAACTGAGGTTCATCTTAAACCTGGAAAAACCTGGTTTAGCTGAGTTTTAGGGTGAGGTTTCTGTAGTTTGATCAGATCTTCAGCTCCGTTGTTTAATATTCCATATCTGGACTCATATTCCTCCCACTACAGTGTTTCTTCACGGCATGTTCTAATTCCACGCTGTATCCCACACCTACAGTACCGCCCTCACCTGGAGGAAGCGTTAATCACAGCAGGACTGATTAGGTGTTCCAGAACGTGCTGCTCAGAGAAGCTCCAGATGACCCGAGTTAAGGCTAGTCACTGTTTCTGACTCTGAAGGGAAATTTAATTCATTCAAATATTTATTTTTATTTCCCCTGAGAAAGAAGAACAGTGGAATATTCAGACTGAGCAGCTCAGAATGATCAGCGATGTTAAGCAGAACGCATCGCCTGCAGCGCCTCCGGCCCGGGATCAGCGCCTCTGGCCCGGGATCGGCGCCTTCGGCCAGGAACACAGAGACACAAGCAGAACACGGACAGGGAAAAGGAGCAGAGCGTAACGATGTGTTTAAGCTCCACCGCAGCGCATTTCTGTCCCCAAACTTCTGCTTTTAACTGAGGAAGATCTGAACAGCGTCTGTTCTGTCACTTAAGCTCAGTTTCTACTGACTTGCTCCGCCCTGTTCACAGAACCGAGAGCTGCTCAAAGACGTGTGAAGATGGTGGAAACTTCACAACCACAGAAGAGCTGACCTCAGTTTAAAACATCTCCAAAGCTTTAACAGAGTTAATCACACAAATAAGCTCTGATGAAGATCTTCAGCTTAAAGCTGCAGTTAGTCTGAATGTTCTGGAAGTGTAAGAGATTATAAAACGGTATCAGTTATTAATCTTTAGCTCCTGCAGCTCTGCTGTTCGTTCTAAAGCCACTTCCTGAGACTGAATCGCGTCAAATGTATTAAAATGTTCTGAAAAACACTGAAACTGTTAAATTATTATTATTATTATTTTTTTTTTAAACCTTTATTTTACCAGGTAAAATGTTTGAGAACCAGTTCTCATTTACAAACATGACCTGGCCGAAAGGCCCCAATAAAAATAGGTCCACGGCACATAAAAACAGATACATACAAAAACAAGTATAAATACCAAAAGTAAAACATAACAGAACAAACAAAAAATACAGATTTACATAAAACAAACCAAAAAATATGAAAAAAGCAGGAGTAAGGATAGAGAAAAATGAGTATGTATGAGTATGTGCATTATTTTTATCCATGATTATTAACAAGAGCAACAGTTTACTATTGTATGTTTAATTGTATGCTTGAAAGTGGTAAGAGGTGTTAAAATGCAAGTCTAAGGGTGGTTTGTAAAGTATTCCAATCATTTGCTGCTGAAAAACGAAAGGAATTGCAGCCAAAGGTACTGCAAGTTTTGGGAATGGTGAGCTTGATGTATTCACTTGACCTTGTGCGATATTTATTATTGGCTACGTGAAGAAGAGACGACAGATATGGTGGTGTTATGGCCAAGATCGTCTTGTAGATGAAGTGAAACCAATGATGGAGCCGCCGAGTATGAAGTGAGGGCAAGCCCACCAGTTTATAGAGATCACAGTGATGAGTATTGAAAGGTGCATTAGTGGCAAAGCAGATGGCAGAATGATAAAGTTTGTCTAGTTTTCGAAGAACAGTGCATGATGCCATTTTATAGATGATGTCACCATAGTCCAAAATTGGAAGTATTGTCATTTTAACAAGAGTAAGCTTGGCTGCATAAGTAAAAGAGGCTTTATTACGAAAAAGAAAAGCTAGTCTAGCTTTGACTTTCTTCTGGAGGTTATTGATATGTGTGGAGAAAGACAGAGACGAGTCCAACCAGATGCCTAAATATTTGTAAGATTGAACAAATTCCAAAGTAATGCCATTAGCACAGCTGATCTTGGGGGGGGTTAGCAGCATTTTTTTCGACTAAAGATAATGCATTTGGTCTTATTAGTATTAAGGCGGAGATGAAGGTTATGAAAGGACTGCTCTACTGAGGTGAGACTCAATTGAAGTGTAGATGCTGCAGAATGAAGTGATGGGCCAACTGAATAAAGTATGGTGTCATCAGCGTATAGATGGATTTTAGAGTTACCAGCAACTTTGGCTACATCATTAATGTAGATGGAAAACAAAGTTGGTCCCAAGATGGAGCCCTGAAGCACACCTTTGGAGATGGTTAATGGTTCTGACACTATGTTTTCTGTTTTCAGCTGCTGGACACGTTCAGATAAATAGCTGGCAAACCAATCACAGCAAGTAGTAGACAGACCAATGCTGGAAAGTCGACGTAGAAGGATCCTATGATCAACTGAATCAAAGGCTTTGGCCAGGTCAATAAAAGCAGCTATACAGGCCTTTTTGCTGTCCAATGCTGTAATAATGTCATCAAGGACCTTTGTAATAGCAGTCAAGCATCCATGACCAGCACGAAAACCAGATTGAACGTCAGATAGGATATCATTTGAATCAAGAAAATGGGTTAGCTGTTTATAAACCAACCTCTCCAAGATTTTCGCTAAGCATGGTAAAATAGAAATAGGTTGATAACAGTCGGGGTCTGAAACAGAGCCACCTTTAAAAAGGGGAAAAATCATGGCTGATTTCCAGTCAGAGGGAAAAACAGAGAGCTGTAGAGACAAGTTAAATATTTTTGTAATGGGAGCAGCAATGATGTGAGCAGATGCTTTTAAAAACATGGGATCGAGTCCGTCAAAGCCAGACGATTTATTTGGGTTTAATTTAGTGAGTTCATCCCGCACCTCTAATATAGAAATGGGTTTGAAAGAGAAACCAGCATTGCTGGAGCAGGAAGGCTGAGCAACTGACAAAGCAGCGACTGGGTCGGGGAGAGTAAAAGGTTTGGTTGAATTAATAAAATAATGGTTAAGAAGTGAAGCCATACGAGGCTTATCACTAACAACAACATTATTGAATACCATGGACATTGGCAAGTGGGGGGAAACAAGTTTGTTTTCCAGAGACTTTACTGTTTTCCAGAACTTCCTTGCGTCAGAGCCACAAGTAGAAAATTTCTCCTTAAAATGGGAAATTTTTGCATTCCTGATTGCTTGTGTTGCTTTATTCCGACATTGCCTGAAGGCAAGCCAATCAGCAGGAGATTGAGAGGAACGGGCTTTTTGCCAAAGGATGTTCTTTTTATGGATTAACTTTGCCAGGTCATTGGAAAACCAGGGACTATAACGATTTTTAGTCCTAAATCTTTTCATAGGAGCGTGTTTATCTATGAGCAGACTAAATTTACTCTTAAAAAAAGACCTGGCATCATCTAAGGAATGCATAGAATTGATTGTTTCCCAAGGCACTGCCGCAACATCTAGAAGAAATGTTGAAGGGTTTTTAGTCTCTACACGTTAATCTGACGCAGATGTAGATCAACGCTGTGGAGCACAAACACATTAAGAGCTGAAATGGAAATAAATGGAAAGTTTACCTGACAGTAAAATGAGGATCAGCGCTGCTGGAATATTTACTGAGCTCTGGGAAAACATGGCAGCATCGCTCTTCAGACCCAGCGGATACCTGAAGGTCCAGAAGGTCCAGAAGCTCCTCACTCTGACTCTCCTACACTTATGAACTGCTCTGATCTCAGCAGAGAGAAAGTCAGCAGAGACACTGAAGACGTGATCTGCACTGTGTGGTCTGTCGTCACTCCTCCCCTTTCAGCTCAGAGTCGCTTCCTCTTCCACTCGACTCCCTCAGAAAGACGTCTGAGTGAGATCATTTTATTTCTGATTCATAAACGCTGCTCTCTCGCTGTTACAGGGCAGATTCTATTATTTGCCGAGTTTAACAACTTTAAAGAAATAAAACACTGAAAGTTTTAACTTTGGCACAGGAAACATGTTAAACATGTTAAACTCAGTAAATAAGCAGTAACGTGTGTTCTCTGCACTTTTATATGCGACTGACTGTACATGAACGTGGAAATGGGTCAGAACAGCGTTCCAGCTCAGGTGAGTAAAATCCAGCTGAATGCCCAGGTCCAAATTTCATCCCGCATGTTAAATCCTCTACAGAGAACGGCCTCAAGATCAGAGTCCTTTATTAGTCCCCCAGCAGGGAAATTCACAATACGGCATTTTAGAGCAGCTCAGGTTTATTTACTGAGTTTATGATAATAATAATAATTATAATACACTTAAGGACAAAATGTAGGGTTTATATATATATAAAAAAAAACATCAGCTATTTTGAACAGGTGAGTCTCGAATCTCATTCGAGAACTCTCCGATTGCTCCGTCTGTAGAGGCAGGAAGTCTTGGTGAGATTCTGGATGGCCAGTTATCGTTCTCAGCTCATACACTGTACCTGACTCAGACATGCTGATTTCTCCTGTACAACGTCTGGAGGATTCGACCCTTCCTCACTCGAGAGGCCACACAGGTGCTCGTTCAGTGTCTTCTGATCTCAAGGCTTGACTACTGTAACTCGCTCTTGGGTGGTCTTCCTATGGTTTTCTTACATCAAGCCTCTGCACCTCATCCTGAATGCAGCAGCACAGCTCGTCTTCAACCGCCCTGAGGTCAGTCACGTCACTCCACTGCTGCTCTCCCTTCACTGGCTTCCTGCATCAGATTTAAAAGCTTGATACCTACAAAGCCCAAAACGGACCAGCCCCTCCTTCCCTGATGACAATGGTCAAAACTCCAACTGTACTTCGAGCCCCCTGAGCTTCAGGACAGTACAGCTCAGCTTGACCTGCCGTCCTTCAAGACGTGTGGAAGACAAGCATCAAGACTTTTCCCTGTAAACGGTCCCATTTAGCAGGAATTTCAAAGCACAATATTAATTCAACCGTGGTACACCGTTATATATAGCTCATATCACGGCTTTTCCATTCCACGTTAAATGACGCAGCAGGTGCGCAGGTGGCGGAACGTACATGCAGCACCATTTAAGGTGGACAGGAAAATTCTAATAAGAAGCTGGAGAAAATCAGTGTTCTGTGAAAAACGTTTAATCTTGACTATATTTTAATTTTCTTTCCTTGTACTGTTTCTAATCCTTGTTTACTGCAACTAAATGGAGAGTCTGGTTTTCTGTAAGCAGAGTTTGGGGGGTTCTTAGAGCAGCTGGTGAGCAGCGCTGCCTTAGTATAAAGCCTGGAATCAAACAAACTCACACTAATAAAACTCGTTCCTGCATTAAACACACCTCCATTAACAAAGCCCTCGAGCCAATTACAAGGAAAACACAGTCGACAGGGATAAAGAGGGAATCGACTCCCCATCGCCAGTGGAAACGGGTCAGAACACATTAGAACAGAACAGAACCTCAAATTCAGCCTACAGCCGGTCAGCCAATGGGAGCCCACACTGTAGCAGGCTCCGCCCACCCAGTCTCCATGGCGACGACTGTCCACACTGGTCCACAGTCAGTAATACAGGCGAGGGTTGTGTTTGGAGATGTAATCTAGTCCAGTAATGTAATCTGAGGTGTGTTTTTGGTCAGTGAGCTCAGTTTAAAATGTCCACGATAACTTTAGTTAACTAATGTGACTCAGACTGAAGGCAGTGACTGATACTGACCGCTATCAGACACTCACTCTGAGCTGGCCGGTACCTACATATAAACTTATCTATGTCATAAGTAACTGGACAGTTAACAGTCCGAGTCAGAGAGATTCAACTGTGGTGCAGGACCCCTAAAGGGGCACAAAGGAACTGCAGGGGGGATGCAGGTGAGAGCGGAGACGGAAAATTTTAAAAATAAATATTTAAAGGACATTTATACATTTATAAATATATAAATGTAGTGAAACCGGGTTTTATAAGCTCTTATTCTCATCTGCTGCTTTTTATTCTATTTTGGCAGCCAGTTAATAACAGGCATTTAAAGTTCTGGTCAAACGGGACGACTGACCTGATATACGTACACACGCTGTAGTAGTTTGCATATTGACATGCTGCTTTAGTTGAGTGGAGCCCAGTTTGAATACCTCTGGTCTACGTCATGTGACGAGAGGTAGTTCAGCACCTCTAACTGTCAGATGTCCCTATGGTGAGCTCATCTATGGACCCACTTCAGTTTGCCTACCAACCTGGCATCGGGGTGGATGATGACGACGGAGAGAACAGAGAACTGATTCAGGACTTTGTGGACTGGTGTCTGCGGAATCACCTACAGATCAATGCAGGGAAGACCAAAGAACTGGTGGTGGATTTCCGCAGGCGCACACATCCCCCTCCAGCAGTGAACATCCAGGGAATGGACAGTGAAAGACTGGACTCTTATAAGTACCTGGGCGTGCACCTTAACTGTAAACTGGACTGGTCAGACAACACAGCTGCACTTTACAGGAGAGGACAGAGCAGACTCTACCTGCTCAGGAGACTGAGGTCATTTGGAGTGCAGGGGCCACTCCTGAGGACCTTTTTCGACACAGTGGTGGCATCAGCCATCTTCTATGGAGTGGTCTGCTGGGGCGGCAGCATCTCCACTGCAGACAGGAAGAGACTGGACAAACTGATCCGGAGGGCCGGCTCGGTCCTAGGGACTCCTCTAGACCCAGTGCAGGCGGTGGGAGAAAGGAGGATGCTGAACAAGCTGGAGAACAACTCCCACCCCATGCGTGAGACTCTGGCAGCACTGGGCAGTCCACAGGCTTTGTGTTGGACACATGGGCTCTACAGGGTTCTTTACCCTAAAAGACAAGAGGCCCTGCAGCAGGTTTGTTCTAGGAAAATAAACAGTTTTAAAACCTTCAGAACAAACATGAAGTGAATTCTGAGTAACGAATGAATTAACTGCACCACAATAAGAGCGCAGGATTAAGAAGTGGAGAGTGAATGAGAGCAGAGAGACGTTCCCCAAGGTTTTACCTGAAGAGCTCTGTGCAGTGCAGAGTTCCACCACTGAGGGGCGCTAAAGAACACTAAAACTGTAAGATCTTACCTTATGAGAACGATCAGATCTCAGGGAAGATCAAGAGAGTCCAGGGGCCTCATTTATAAAACTTTGCGTGGAATCTGGAGTGAAAATGTACGTGCGCTCAAAACCAGGAAATTGCGTGCGCACAAAAAAAATCTGATTTATAAAACCCTGCGTACGCACACCTGCACGTTGTTTCCTCTTTATAAATCACAACCATCTTCAAACTGAGCGCAGCTGAATCAGCCGCACGTTCCGCCTCCGCCCCGCCCACTTTTACCCATAAATGGTCAATGCAAATCACTCATAAATATTTAAATGGCAGCTTGCCCCATTCTTTTTGAAGCGGAATAATGGATGAGAAAAAGACGAAAAAACGAAAAATTTGGAGAATGTGAAGTGGAAGTCCTTGTTTCAGAGGTCGAGGCAAGGAAGAATGTGTTGTTTGGGAGCCTTAGTAGTGGAGTGACGAACAAACGCAAGTTTGTTGAGTGGCAACATGTGGCTGCAGCTGTTAACAATGTAAGCTCTACAAGCCGCACTTTTGCAGAAGTAAAAAAGAAATGGTCGGACTTGAAAGTAGATGCAAAGAAACGGATTTCTTTGCACAGGAAGAGTGCAAGTGCTACTGGTGGGGGAAAGGCCACACTTTCTCCGTCTCCTTTTCATGAGAGGATGGCATGTTTAATTGGGGAACCCCTGTTAAGTGGCGTGGTGACTGAAAAGGAGGGCGATACAGACTTGGCTGATGAACCCATCACTGGTGAACCAGGTAAAAACAAATTATCCATAATCGTACATAGTTTTAATAAAGACGCAATAATCAGACTTTTTTTCCTAGAATGGTTTATTAAATTATTTAACCATCACTGTTTTTTAGAGAGGACTGTGGGAGTGGACAGCAGTCATTCAGCTGAAGACTGCCAACCCGGCCCCAGCGGGGTCTCCGGTGCCCCGGTTACCTCCAGCGGTGTCTCCGGTGCCCCGGATGCCTCCAGCGGTGTCTCCGGTGCCCCGGATGAATCCAGCGGTGTCTCCGGTGCCCCGGTTACCTCCAGCGGTGTCTCCGGTGCCCCGGTTACCTCCAGCGGTGTCTCCGGTGCCCCGGTTGCCTCCAGCGGTGTCTCCGGTGCCCCGGATGCCTCCAGCGGTGCACCACGTGCTTTAAGCGGAGGTCGTGTTCTGACTGAGGCTGTTTTACAAACACAAACACAATTACAGCAATTGACAATTTAACAAATGAGCTTAAAGAGATTAAGGGGATACTGTCTGAAATGTCAAGTACATTAAAAGAACTTGTTAAAAAATACCTTTGCGTTTCTCTCCAATTATTTATAATCGACGCATCACGTCCTCGCGCAGTCTGACTGCTTGAATATTACGTGCGTCAGGTGGGTAAACATGTGGGTCTGGTTCAGGGTCATTTGCTTGTTGGTCGGTCATTATCAGGGGGAGACCATTCTGCTGTGCCATGTTGTGTAGCACGGCACATGCTCTCACTATCCGGCAGACTTTCTCTGGGTTGTAAAGCAGTCTCCCACCTGATGCATCTAAACAGCGCCATCGGCCTTTTAGCAGCCCGATGGTGCGTTCTACAACAGAGCGTGTCAGAGTGGGCACGTCACTGTAGCGTCTCTCCTCTGTGCTCTGTGGGTTTGGAAATGGAGTGAGGAGCCAGCGCTTGAGCGGGTAGCCACTATCACCTAAAGAAATTAATCAGAGATAATGTTGCATTTACTGCTAGGGCAACTGCTTAAATTAAAATAATAATAATACATTTTAAACTTACCAAGAAGCCAACCATCCCGTCCAGCTCCATTTTCAAGACGGGTTCCTACACTGCTGTTCCTCAGAATAAATGAGTCATGAGTAGAACCAGGCCATCGAGCAACTACGTTGGTTAAGCTCATTGTAGCATCGCATATGACCTGTACGTTTATAGAATGAATTTGCTTTCTGTTGATGAAAGCAGCTTCATTCTGGCTTGGTGCTCTTATGGCAACATGAGTGCAGTCAATTGCTCTGATTACATTTGGGAAACCGGCCACTGCTGCGAATTGCACTTTAATGTCAGCCTGTTCACTCAAAGTGTAAGGAAACCTGATGTACCGACCTGTCAGTTTTATTATGCCAGATAATACGCCTGACATCATGGAGCTTAAGGATGGTTGAGATATCCCCGACCTGTCTGCTAATTCCCTCTGAAAGCAACCAGTTGCCAGGAATCCAAGGGTTGTTAACACCTGTAAATGGACAGGTATTGCCCGATTTCGTAGTGTTGGTCTCTCCAAATCTGGACCCAACTCAGCACACAGTGTCAAGAGAATTGCTCTTGGAAACCTAAATCGGCTCATTAACCAGTCATCATCGTTTGCAAAAAAATCTTCATGATCTCGAAAAATACGTTGTCGCCTTATTTGGCGGCTCGCTAGGTCTTCGAGTAATGCCAAAAAAGCCATTATGACAGACAGCGCATCAGTCGATCTTGTCTATTTATATAGCTGTGATTTACTGCAAATAGTTACAGCTGTTGATTATCTCAAAATATTAACAACCAATTTCCCTTTACTGTATCTTTATTGCTTTATTATTAGTTCCATTTGCTGTCGTCATGATGATGATGATGATGATGATAAAATACGTTTTATTAAGTACCCTTTTAAAACGTGTTTAAAAGTGCGAAATAAAACAATATGTAGAATTAAATTAACCTTAATTAAAATGCAGAGTGAAATAAAACCAGCTAGAATAAAATAGTACTACAAATAAAGTCGAATAAGATACAGCATGCACTAAAACCTTAAACATACAGACAAAAAATAATGACTGCAAATTAATTAATAATTAATTAATATGTGTTTGTTAATCTTTGTTAATCCTTCTGTTCTTAATCTTGATCTATTCGGGATTAACTGATGCGTGAGGATGGTTTGCGCATTTACTTGCAATTCTCTATTTAACCAGATGATGTCACTATTTCCCCACTCTCTCTATCTCTCTCTCCGCAATGTTTTACAGGTTTACGGCAGCTCTAGAGTTTGCTTAAAACTACGCACGTTTTTACGCCACGTACTTTTTTATAAATCACAGTTTTTGCGCAAGATGTTGCGTGCGCACATTTCAGACCCATTTTTGTGCGTACGCACGCTTTATAAATGAGGCCCCAGGAGTGGAGACCTGAGCTGGCGAGCAGGTGTGGAGGTCTGAAGGTTCTGAGGGAGGTTCTGTATCTGATTTTCGTCTCCACAGGAAGTGAAGTGACCCAAGAAGGAAATGGTCACTAAATTAGTCTCGATAGTTCCAGCAGCTCTGAGTCTCTATTTCTCTGATCTGATCAACGAGGCAGATTTATAAATATCAATTTAGACTTATTAAAGTGATTTTGTCCGAAATGCCCACTATGCAATGTTAGAAACTAACAGGCTATTAAAGACATTAATCAATAATAAAAGATCCTTTATCCTTTAATAAAAAATACTTTCCACAAACGTTTCCCCTTTAAATAAATGTGTAGTTCCTCAATTCTCACAGATGCCTCTGAATATAATAAACCAGGTTTTCAAACAGCAGTTCTGCATAATAAACAATGATTTAAAACTTAGTCCTCTGGGAGAAATTTCATTCTTCATCCTACAAAACGTTGAGAGAAGCCAGTTGAGGTGGCTCGGGCATCTGGTAAGGATGGCCTCTGGACGCCTCCCTAGGGAGGTGTTCCAGACATGTCCAACGGGGAGGAGACCCCAGGGAAGACCCAGAACACATTGGAGGGATTATACCTCTCGACTGTCTCGGGAACGCCTCGGTATCCCTCCGGAAGAGCTGGAGGAGGTGGCGGGGGAGAGGGAGGCCTGGGCCTCTTTGGTTAGGCTGCTGCCCCCGTGACACGGACCCGGATAAGAGGTTGAGGATGGATGGATGGATGGATCCTACAAAACCACCTACAAAAGTAACCAGCCTTTGGGTTTCAAGCTCCTCTTAACTTGTTCAAGTAAACAGGAACCATAAACCAAAGTTCTGCACATCACAGTATTGATTCACTGTTATTTCCCAAAACCCTCCCTTATCGTTCTTTATCAGGTTCTAGCAGCTGGGTTCCCTGTTCAATGTGCACTCGTTCCCCTGTCATAACTGAGTTTATATTAATAAAATAAACTCCTACAAAGAGTTTAAGGTGCGCTGTTTGTTCCAGCGTCTACCTGCTTTACCAAGACTCCCTGAATATGAGCAGCTTCCATATCTCTGGAATGTTCTCCATGTTAGCGCCGTCTGCTGTCCCGGCAGCTCCAACCTGCTCAGAGCCAAACAAGGAGAACAGAACATTTTCCTCCACGGCTTTCAGTGGAACCGGCCTTAGCCCAGTGAAACAGGTCAGTACCGTGTGGCTGAAACTGTGACGGTCACTGCTGGGCCAGGAAGAGTGGCTGAGAACAGTGACCTGCACTTCAGCTGGTCTACCACAGGAGGAGTTTAGGGGGAGCAGGTGGTGCACTGCGCCCCCTACTGGACGGAGCTCACACTGCTTTATCAGATTAACACACGGAAAGGAATGAAATGTGAAAATAATAAAGCGCCTCGTTTTCACATTTCAGACAGTAGGAATGGTGCAATTATGAGGAAAATGACATGGTGGGATTCTTTCCCTAAAGAATGTCTGTGTTATTATTATATTCCTGCTTCTTCTAGAGCTCCTCCTCTTCCTGCAGTTACGGCTGGTTCCCAAAAGCATCTGAGCACAAAGATGAGTCTTAAATGGTCGAGTGAGCATCACTCTGAACTCTGTCTCTTCCAGTTCAGATGATCTTAACACTGAGATGCTTTTGGGAAACTGGGGCTCTTCTGTTTTCCCTCCTTGTTCCTGTTTATCCAGCCCAACATTCCCACTTAATGAAGAATAAAACTACAGAACAGGAACTGAAAAGATGCAAACATAGAAAAATTATATTAATACATTTAATTTACACACAACATTTTTAATCCAACAAATCAGGTTCACACTGAGCGATCAGAACCGCCTGGTTCTGGTCTGTGTTTGGATCATCTTGGTGTATAACAGCACTACAGTGAATAAAGACCCTTCATAAACAGAAGCTCCTCTGACTGATCTGAGAGAATCTCTCTGACTTTAGGAGATCATCTGATGTGTTTTGAGCTCTAGAAGCTCTTTAATCCTCAGAAATTCTCCGTACGCCTCTTTAATGTTCTGTCCATAGAGCTGAAGCTGCAGTGGTGAATGAAGAGTAAATGAACAGCTGTTAGTTCTCGTTCTCTGGAGCTCTTCTCATCGCTGGGTGAGGACGGACAACCTGGAAAACAGGAGATCTTAGGGACTTTCATGAAGCTCAACCAGAGAATGAAGGAACACACAGAGTGCAGATTTAGGCCCAGTCCCATTTCACCCCTCACGCCTACCACTGAGCCCTCAGCCCTCTTTTTGCTATCAGAATAATCTTTGTTCTCAACTTAGCAAGATTTTGTCATCATATTTTTTCATTTCTTGTTGATGTTCATCTAAATAATTCATACGTTTGTTACAGAATCTGTAAATGAAACCGGCCATTAGGGGTGTACATGGTGTATTTCTGGTGCTGGTCCCAAGCCCGGATAAATGGTGAGGGTTGCGTCAGGAAGGGCATCTGGCGTAAAACTTGTGCCAAAACTATCATGCGGATCACAAATATGATTGCCATACCGGATCAGTCGAGGCCCGGGTCAACAACGACCGCCTGCGGTGCTGTTGACCAGCAGGGTGCCGGTGGAAATTGGACTACTGTAGGTCGATGAAAGGGTTAACTCTGCTCTAACTCTGCTCTAAGCAGACTTTGCAGCAAGCATAGCTACTGTCCTTGGCAGTTTTGCACAAACAACTTGCTCCTCTTATCGGGACAACATTCTGTCCAGAACCATTTGTTCTCTTTCGTAGGTAAGATTATCGTACACAGAGCAGAAGCCCCCCTCCCTTGGGCAGTTCCGGTGGTCCGTGAGTGTCAGCTTAGCATTTCATGACTGTTAGACAACTTATTTGGGTCCACCCTGTTTGCTTGTACGCAACAGGGCAGGACGTGTTTGTATAAAAGAAGGAGTGCCCTTCTTTCTTTGTGCAGAAGACTTAATAAACTCTTTGATTGATTATGAGAGTCGTTCTGTCTTCCTGCACCGAGCGTTCTTGCTGAGACTGAGACTTTCCACAGGACAGGTGATCCACTCTCTGGTTCCTCTTCATGAACGGACCAAAAACGTCCGGTCCTTTCAGTCGAAGACCATCAAAGAGGAGAGGAGGAAGGCGGGTTAGACGGCAGCGAGAGAGAAGGAAAGGCAGGAGTGTGGAGGTTAGAGTAGGGACTCTGAACAGAGGGACAATGACTGGTAAAGGCAGAGAGCTTGCAGACATGATGGAGAGAAGGAAGGTAGATATTCTGTATGTCCAGGAGACCAGATGGAAAGGAAGCAAGGCCAGGAACATTGGAGGTGGATTCAAACTGTTCTATCATGGTGTAGAGAGGAAGAGAAATGGAGTAGGGATAATCCTAAAGGAACAGCTTGGGAAAAGTGTTCTGGATGTAAAGAGAGTGTCAGACAGGATCATGAGCCTGAAGTTGGAGGTTGATGGTGTAATTCTGAATGTGGTCAGTTCATATGCACCACAGGTTGGTTGTCAGTTAGAGGAGAAAGAGGAATTTTGGAGTAAGATGGATGAAGTGGTAGATGTGGTCCCTAGAGAGGAGAGATTGGTGATTGGTGCAGACTTCAATGGACATGTTGGTGAAGGGAACAGAGGGGATGAAGAGGTGCTGGGAATGTATGGTGTGAAAGACAGAAATGCAGAAGGTCAGATGGTTGTAGATTTTGCAGAGAGAATGGAAACGGCTGTGGTGAACACGTATTTTCAGAAGAGGGAAGAACACAGGGTGACATACAAGAGTGGAGGGAGGTGCACACAGGTGGATTATATCCTTAGCAGGAGATGCCACCGAAAGGAGATTGGAGATTGTAAAGCGGTGCCAGGGGAAAGTGTAGCAAGGCAGCATAGGGTGGTTGTCTGTAGAATGAGATTAGAAACAAAGAAGAGGAAGAAAGTGAAGACAGAGCCAAAGATTAGATGGTGGAAGCTGAAGGAGGACGATGGTTGCAGGCAGTTCAGGGGAAAATTGCAACAGGCCCTTGGGGGCAGTGAGGAGCTACCTGAGGACTGGGAAACTACAGCTAATGTGGTGAGAGAAACTGGCAGGAATGTGTTGGGAGTTTCATCTGGTCAGAGGAAAGGAGACAAGGAAAGTTGGTGGTGGAATGAGGAAGTCCAGGAGAGTATTCAGAAGAAGAAGGCAGCTAAGAAAAAGTGGGATAACCAGAGAGATGAAGGAAGTAGGCAGGAGTGCTGTGAGGCTAGTCGCATAGTGAAGAGAATGGTGGCAAAGGCAAAGGCTCAGGCCTATGATGAGCTGTATGAGAGGCTGGACAGTAAAGAAGGAGTAAAGGACTTGTATCGTTTGGCTAAAGAGAGAGATAGAGCTGGAAAGGATGTACAGCAGGTTAGGCTGATAAAGGATAGAGAGGGAAATGTACTAGTGAGTGAACAGAGTGTGATGAGTAGATGGAAGGAGGACTTTGAAGAACTAATGAATGAGGAAAACGAGAGAGAGAGGAGGACGACGGGGGGAGAGATAGTGGATCAGGAAGTGCAGAGAATTAGTAAAGTGGAAGTGAGGGCAGCTTTAAAAAGGATGGAGAATGGAAAGGCAGTTGGTCCAGATGACAGACCTGTGGAGCTTCACGTGGAAAATGTCCCAGGAAACGTCCGAGTTCAAATGACAAGACAGTTTCACATGGAAAGCCTCAGGTTTGATGATGACCAGAAAAACAAGTGGCATCTGTTCACAGCACGAAACGAAGGTGTACCGAGGGCTGTTCATCCTAAACCCACAGAAGATTAGGGTTCAAATATTCACCACAAGGGACGGCAGCCGGACCGTCTGCAGCGTGGCTCCGTGTAAAACCCAAACCAGTGTTTTACATCAAACGAAACGGGGGGTAAAGGGCGTCGGGGGTCAGACCACAGTCCGCGTGTTAGCAACACTGATGATGCGTGGAGTTGGACGTCCGTGACGCACACCTTAAGGGTTACATCACACCGGGCAGTTCACAAACCATGCCGGACACACGGGTATCAAATATGACCGCAGTACAGCGCCCACCGCCAGAACGGACAGATTTGCTGAGGACTAGACTTCATGTGTAATAACACCTTAAACGACGCCCGGGAATCATCATCAGTGAGCGACTGCCTTAAACGACGAGCAGGAATCATCATCAGTGAGCGACGAGCAGGATTCCTCTCCAAGTTTCCTAGAAAGCCCCAAACAGAATAACACAGAACAGACAGGAACACCGATTCCCAACACTTCATATACATTATACATTATAATCATTTCAGCATTTCTAGGGTTTTTATCACACTGGTATTGTTTACTTATTGCTTTGGTTTTCCTGCTTTCTTAATTTTCCTTTCTGGAATTTATTTCTAAGCTTGGGTTAAACAAGGATGATGCGTTTAACACAGTTCAGTTCTTTTCTTACATTCAGAGTCTTCATGAGTTTGAGGTATTAGAAATGTGTTTCACTGAGAACCTGTTTGTTCTTTTCCTATTTCATTAGTGACTAATTGGGTTTTATTGTGAGTTTGTGGTTTTTATTTCTTTAGTTATTTTATATTGTTTGAGTGTTTATTGTGTGTAATTGATATGAATTGATACTCAAATGTTTAACTTGTTACTTCTTCTGTATTTTTGTGTGAATAAAGTGAAAACCAGCGCTGAGCACACTGGACCGTCCGAGTCTGTTCTCTCTTTTATTAAGGGAAGGGGGTGTCCCCTGGGCCTGGGGCCGTACCGAGCCATAAGAGAAAACAGAGCATCGTTCAGAGCTTCTGAACTCTCACCTGCTTACAAACACGTGATCCTCAATCTCACCTCAACTCATAATACTTCATGTAATTCTGCATCATCAGAGACTTTAGACCCAACGTTCAGGGAGCTGATGGACAGTGTAACAGCTGATTCTCAGAAACTTGAGAAGGAGCCACCTGCAAGTTTAAAGTGGTCTATTAAAACAGGGAAACCCAGGGGGCAAAGTTGAGGACAGGAAAAGAACCAGGGAAAATATCTAAAACAGCACGAGCGAAAACCAGTCAGGCAGACACTGAGGACCTGGCAGAACTTCCCAAGACTGAGCAACTGAGGGGTTTTTATAGCCCAGCAGATTAGGGTGGAGATGAGGGTCAGGTGGCAGTCATTAGGGTTGTCATGGTGACAGTGTTAAAACGCAGGAGAGGTACCCTCTGGTGGCCAGAAGGGGGATTGCTGACAGGCAGCAGGACTGTTATTAATCAAGTTAAATGTAGACTTGAACAGTAATAAACTCAGCTAAGCCTTTCAGGGATATTAAACTGCTTTACTGAGCACAGATAAACTGGGAAGTCTGATATAATCATCTAACAATGAAATGCGCGTAGATTAACGCGTAGATTAGCCTGCTCCTCACACACATTACAGAGAGATGTGTACATGTGCAGTGGCAGAGCCAGAGTGTACTGTGAACAGCCTCAGGGCTCAGGGCTTTTCCCATGTAATAGGCTGCAGATCCATCTCAGTTACTCAGGTAACTGAACTACTTATTCACTCTTACCTGAGTACTTTTTCTTCTCTATTACTTGTAATTATAACAGGAGCAGTACTTCAACAGGAATTCTGAGTACACTTTACACCCTGGAACCTTCAACTTTCCACTCCATAGCGTCTCATTACAGTTACATTAGTGGTCAGTCACTTTTATGAATCTGCAGAATATCTAACTGCCACTCTTGTTTGATGATAACCTTCAACAGGTGTACCTGTTCACCTGTCCAGACCAGTTTGCCCACAGTGGATCCTCTGATGTGTCACTCCTGCTCCACTGAGACTGCAGTGTTACACAAATACATTCTGAACTGAGTTTTCAGTGTCCAAAGGCGAGAGGATCAGGCCATGTTCTCGTACATTTCTGAGGAAACACTGGTGGACAGTCCTGACTGAAACCCATTAGGGGCTGTTTGTACATAAACAGGCTGTGATCTTCTCCATGTGACTGTAAAAAACAGAGACTCATCCAGTTTCACAGCAGCGTTTATTGAAGCTCAGCAGAAGAACTCATTTATCAGGAACACAGGAATACATAAACGTACAACAGCTACATGTCCTTCTAAACACTTCTCTCTTCATGGCCTGAAAGAGTTTCCTTCACTAACACTAACATCTCACCATCTTCACTTCTCTGAACATCCTGACTGTGGCGTTATATAATCACAGCAAAGCAAATTTAGCCAAAATCATCTTTACTGATTAAAATTTTAAATGTACAACTATGACTTCACTGCGGCGTGGACACACACACACACACACACACACACACACACACACACACATACACACACACACACACACACACACACACACACACACACACACACACTCACTCAGAAGCAGAACATTAAAATGAAGACTGTGATTTAGATCTTTGTATTCCTGAACACGCTGAATGGCTGATTATACAGGTCTGTGAGCTTCTCTTCCAGCTCAGCAACAGAAATCTTCTCCTGTTCTGTAAATCTGTTCTCACGATTATCCTTGCAGTGTATTTGCTGAGCGATGTAGGCGTGAGAAACTTTTCCTTTATTGTTAGCACAAGTGAAAGCAGTCCAGTAGTGAGAGGGAATGTTAACTCCCTGTTTAATGGTTCTGTTCCCTCTTTTTATTTTCAGCCATGTATTTCCTGGGACCACTCCAGTCACGATGTAGGCTGGGATGCTTTCACTTAGCTTGCACTTTGTTTTTATATATCTGAGCATCGGTTCCTCCACCTGCTCGGCCCACTGATTGTTGCACTCCTGTGTTTGTGGTGCTATGTTGGTGAGCGTGAAGGTGGAATCTCCCTGGTCCTGATCAGCAGCGTAACTCTTTGGAAACAAATGGCCTCTGGTGATCTTTCCACAGCTGTCTCCACTGTAGTCTTTTACCAGAGCCTGATGTTTAAACATGGACGTCAAACTGGCATTCAGTTCTGATTCTGATGCCATGTTACTGTTCTCTGGTTTCAATGGCAGATCCAGCTGTCATGAAGGAAGAGAAGGACAAATAAAAACATTAATCAGAAATATTAGAACAGCGGAGACGTTCTTCACCCTGAATAAACTCTTCCAGGAATCGTTTGTCGTTCAGATCTCTGTTTAAGATTTTAGTTCTAGGAAAAGGAAAATTCACCCTCTTTCAATTCAAAGTCTCATATATCAGCCTTTAGCATGCTTACTGTCCAGCTAGCAGAGTGAAATGAAGGACTATTGTAAACGGTCAGTTAATGCTCTTTATTTTATGCTTGGAGAAACTTGAGGTATCTGAATGTTCTCTGTCCTGGAGCCCAGGTGGGGGAATGAAGTCCCGCTGGCTGTCCGAGCAGCAGAGTCTCTCACTGTGTTCAAGCACAGACTGAAGACGGTCTCTTTACACAGCTCTTAAATCAGCAGTTTATCCGTGTTCACTGAATTAAAATGTACAAATGCATCCCAATGCATCTGAGAAGGGACTGAGGAAAAATGGGTGGGGTTATCCATTTAGTAAATACAGTGTAGTATGTAAAGTTTGAGAATCTCGCTGAGGCCAGTCTTTTTGTCAATTTTCCTCTGCCTTTTAAAACCACGTGTAAACTTACGTTCATCTCGACAGTTTGAGAGAATTCCTTTAACAATGACGGCAGTTTATGAGACTTTTTTGCCGTCTTAGTAAATTAACTGCTAAATTCAGGCACACCCCTTTGTCTTTACCCCATAATCTAAAGCCAATATATGCATTTTTGGAGAAATTTTAATGATAATTCTAAGTTGGTTGCTGCCTTTATCCACATAGGAATCAAAGGAAAAAAAGAATCATCCCCCTATTGGGAAACCAGAGAACTATGGGCTAAGCCACCTCCCCATCATAAGTAGAAAACCAGTAATGATTGTTGGGGTTATCAGAGCACTGATAACGCAAGGAGAGAACTAAAGAACTTAAGAATGTGTGAAGCTGGAGGTGGGATCCAGACCAGCTCACCACTGGAGAAGTAATGGAAGCACAGAAACTAATGGCAAACAAAGAAGAAGATCATTTGAGCTCTCTTCATGCAGGATGCCTAACAGCTGACGCCAGTCAGCAGTCTTTCCTCCCTCTGGTGGCCGTGGTTGGCCTAGCAGGAAGCCAGGACTTCAAAGAATTGAATGACATAAAGCAGGCATGTCGAACTGGGGACCTCCTGGACCAGGGTGCTACGGAGATTAGCGTTCACCCTCATCTACCGGCCGAATTCAGTTCATGAAGGTCTTGCTGATCAACTGATGAGCTTGTGGAATTATTAGCCTTAGTATTGTTCATATTACTCTTTTAAGATGTATTATGTTTAGCATTGAACGCTTAATGGTTATACTGTACAATTCTAAGAGCTAAGAGTCAGCACATAAGGCTGTGTGCTGACTAATGTTGGAATACACAAGGACGTTAGATAACAGGAAATACCTCGAAGCTGATAGTAGTAGACCCTGGGATTAGCACACCACACATGTGGTTCATCTGGTCAGATAAGCAGAGCCATTGTCTGGAAAACGGGGGGAGTTGGTAAACACAGGGAATACCTTAAGCTGACCTTGCAGACGCGCTCACGTCTCGAGCGCATCCTTAAACTTTTATGATGTGGATTAGTGAGATGGCCTAACGCACACACTACTGATATCTTGGGTAAGGAAGGAGCGGTCATGCGACTATAAGAAGGGAGTCAGATAAGAAGGGGTCAGAGCTTACTTGGGAGATACATGATGCATGTTCTCTGTTTGTAACCTCTCCAGAATTCTGTAATAAAACCGTTTGTTTCACTTCAGTCTGATCTACTTGTCTCATTTACTTTGCATCAACGAACACGCAGGACTGGTTTCGTCCACAAGCTGCATCAGGTGTGTTTAATGAGGCTGTGTGCTGAAGTCCACAGCGTTTTGACCCGCAAGGACTGGAGTCGGACACATGGCGTAAAAGAATCTCTTTCCACCCCATTCTTCTAACTCAGGCTTTGTGTGGCAGTGTGGGCATAGCTTTAGCTACATCCACATCCCTGCATCTACTGGATGCCGTCCATCGTTAATAAAAAACATTTCTATTATTCCAGATGTGCTCTGTGTAACCAAACACCTGAAGCCAACGGTAGATGACTCAGATCTGGACTGATTTAAAAGATTTAAAACTTTAAAACGTTTAGCTTGGCAGCCGACAGACCATAAATGTGCAATGATATGTTATGACCACATCCCACGCACTGCAAGTTTTGCATTGATGAATTTTCTCAATGCTTTCAGAACATATATTCAGTTTTCTGGCAGCCAGTAAGAGCTACCAGCTTCCCTACTGTCTTTTCTTTTACAAGTAAATCTTTATTTATGTCCTGCCTTGAAAACTAATAGATTTTTTGACAAAAGTGAAGAAAGCAAGACTGAAATTTCGTGCAGAAACAAGCTTGGACTGAAGATCTGTTTTCTGGAGTGGTCACTGTCAGAGACCTGTGATGGACTGGCCACTTGGCCATGTTCCATTGTATTGTTGTTGTTGTTTTTTGAGTCAGTATTGCGTTGGATACATCCTTTAGAGTTTACACAGTTTACTCACCTGAGGTTCGACCTTCCAGTATTTGTCTCGTGGAAATTGATTGCTACTGTTGTACGTGTATGCAGAGTAGACGGGGATCCTGCTCTTGGTGTCGTAGAGAGTGGCGAATCTGTACTGGTTTTTCCAACGCTGACAAATCTGCTTATATTTTCGTCCACGGAGAACAGTCGGAGTGGCCACACGTTTTGCTGATGGCAGGTGTCCGAAGAAGAACTGAGGGCATTTACTTCTGAAAGACGGCACGTTTCATTTCAATGAGCACATTTTCCTTCAGTTAAATAGGAACAAAACAGAGATTACTGTGTTTGTCAAAGAGAAGAAAGTTAATATTAGTAAACAGCTCAACTCTCAGCATCTAAAAACCGAAGACCAAGTCTGAAATCTCAGCATTTTAAAACACTCAGATCTTACCTTCACCTGCTACTTCAAAGCAATCAGCAAATCAGCCGCACATCATCTTAAACATACAGCCAGAACCAAAGGTTTGGTGCCCCAACAAGACCCTGAGAAGCTCCTCCATGCTTTTATCTCCAGCAGGGTGGACTACTGTAATGGTCTCTTAACTGGACCATTAAACAGCTGCAGCTCATTGAGAATGAGCAGAACTGCCTGCAGCACTCAGCCCCAATGGTTCTCTCTTCTGTCCTTAAATCCTTGTTTGAACCTGAGATCGATAATGAAGTTAGAGTAATTTCCCAGGTTGGCAAAGAGACATAATGTTTGCTGTGTCACTGCATTACCATTAGTTTGTACACGAACATTTAAAGGGCTAACATTACACCTCAGGGTCTTACCTACATAATAGTGGGTGTAGCTTGAAACGTATAGTTTGAAGCAACTTATGTCGTTGACCATAGTTCTGGCTAAGTCTAGAACCAACCAAGTGAACAATGTGATAGTTGGTCTGTCGAAAAAGAGCACCAGTTACTACAACTATACAACCACTGAGCACAGGACAGTAGAAAAGATAGACCAGCTGTTGGTCCAGTGCTCACTAGTGCCCTCCATGCATCCTTTCTGCAGCCTTTGGTGAGAACTGCAACAGTCTGGCCTCCTACACATTTTATTTGAGATACAAGCGAGGACCAATCAGAGGGACCAATGTGGCAGGAAGGAAGATATGCGCGTGTAAGACATGCATTTGTTTAAGACTGAACTTGTTACTGAGCTGGACCATGATGCTAATCTGAACTCTGACAGGTTGTCCTGAGACCCACTAAATAATATTTTAATGGAAAAGAGGAAATCAAACGTATATTAATATAAACATCACTGGTAGGGTTGTTCCTGGTTCTATGCTGGACAGTCATGTTGTAGGAGGTGTTGTAAATGTGCATGACCAGAAAAGGAGAAGAGAAGGAGAAAAGGAAGAGAAAAGGAAATAAAATGTTTATCATCTGTATTCAGGTATTCAAATGAACAGCAGAGTCAAAAACACAGGATGGGAAATGAACAGACTTGTATATTAAGAAGTGAACACACCACTGACTCTGACACCGTGAAGATCACATACTCAGACGTGTATACAAACAGGAACCCACCAGAAGCAGCAAGGAAACCACAGACCACAACAGTCCGAGAAAAACTCCTTCAGCTCACACTGACGGCCTGAGCTTCTGTGCAGAAAAGAACTTGTGTTTAGATGAAGAAACTTATTATTCTCTGAAAAGACACAGCAGGTTTATTCATCTAGCACCTTTCCTCCACTGTGGTCATACAGCATGCTTTACAAATGAGTAAATACAAAGATAATTCTAATGAAAATATAAAAGCATGGAGGAGAATGGAAAGAAACAAGATAAAACACTATTATAACAACAGATTTTAAACAGCAGAAATTAAAGCTAAAGAAAAAATCAAATGAACGGTTAAAGTAGGACAGGGCGCTGTTACAGGAGAGAAGAGCTGACAGAGTTTTCAACTGAGCTGAAAAGGGTTTTGTCACCGTTTTGGACTCTCATGTGGAAGAGAATCCAGACAGACGACAAGAGCAACATCAGCTGCTCATCCACCACACATGCCTCCGTTCAGCTGAGCTCGGCTCATTCCAGGCCTGCTTTGAGATCAACCAAGCTTAGCTGACCAGTGAGGTTCTCTGTAGAAGAGGCGGTACTCGCGCCGTCTACAGACGAGGTGAAGAGAGCCCTGTCGAGAGTGCACACAAACAAAGGTATCAGATCTGATGGCGTCCCAGGATGGGTCCTGAAACCGTCACAGCCAGCTGGCTGTCACTTTCACAGACGTCAAACCTGTCCCTTCCACAGACTGCTGTTCCCACCTGCTTCAAAACCACCACCATTATCCCCAGACCAAAGAACCCGTTATGTGCTTGAATCACTCAAGACAAAAACTCAAGACCATAGGAGTTACTCACACAGTCTACAGCCGTTTTCTGGATGTCCTCTCCAGCAGGCCTCAGTCTGTCAGGACTGGCGACCACACTCCTCTCACCCTCACTCTTAGCACAGGCTGTCCACAAGTCTGTGTCATATCACTCATGATCTACACCCTGTACACCCACTACTCCATCACCAAGCACAACTCCAACACCATCACCACGTTCACTGATGGCACAATGGTAGTGAGCCTCAGCACTAGGAACAAGGAAGTGCGGAGAAAAGGAGAAGCTTCCCACAGAGTGGTGCACAGACAACGAACTTTCTGTCCGTGTGGACAAAACCAAAGGGATTATTATTGATTTCAGGAAGGGGAGCAGAGTGCACACACCTTTAAGCATTGAGGAGACCATGGCAGAAAGACAGAGCTGCTTTAAATGTCTCAGTGTTTATCTGGCTGGGATTCCACCTGGTCACCCAACACATCATCACACCTTGTCAACGAGGTCCACCAATGCCTTCATTTCCTCAGGAGGCTGGGGAGACTCAACCTGCCCCATCAGCTCCTCTGAACTTCTGCAGTTCCTCAGTGGAGAGCATCCTGCCCAGCTACATCACAGTCTGGTACAGCAGCTCCACTGCTGTGGAACGGGAGGCCCTGCAAAACCCACTGCTGCCCTCCTGCCCACACAGGACATTTACAACAAAAGACGTCTGAGGAAAAAAGCATCATCACTGACCCCCCACACCCCCAGCCACTATCTGTTTCAGCCACTGCTCTGTGGGAGGAGACATCAGAACATTCGAGCCAGAACCTCCAGGTTCAAAAGCAGTTTCTGCCTTTGAGCTGTTATTCTATTCACACCAACACCCACCAGATGATGAACACAAACGCAACCTGAACCATGTGCACACTGCACTGTAGTGATATTCCCAGCTGCTGTCTGACTTCATACACACCTGGTCTGAACACTTGAACTAACATTCATAACGTTGTTTACTGAGAATTACCTCGAAAGTTTGCTGCACGGGTTTGATGCAATTTGCTATTCTGTATTTGTTTTCATTCTATTGTTTTGCATCCACTTCGTACACATGCACTTATATCCTTAAGGTTTATCCACCAGAGAAGTGGCTCAGATGTGTTTCATTATATCGAGATGCTCAGCCAAGAACTGGAACAGATGGCGGCTGAGATTAAGGCACTGCTGTTTACCAGTTTTCCTAGACTGGTGGAAGGTCATGGGAATCACAGTGTGCTAGACAAGGAGAACCAGAACCTCTCGGCCGCTCTCGGCCGCACGCAGCCACGCGCTCCTGCCTTCTGCCCTTGACTTCAGGTTCCACCAGCGCCCACAACCTGAAAGATAAAGCAGTTTAGAAAATGTGTGGGTGGAAATGACTCATATGAGGAATTCATGGTTTATTGAAAAACTACTAAATTTTCATATTTCCGCTGTCACACCCTGAAAAATATTTCTGAGCTACTCAGCTACATCACTGGAAATAATCTGACGCAAAAGCATGATATTATCTCCACCTTGGATCTTCATCCGTCTTCTGCCTGCACGTTATCCTTGGTTGATGTGTCTCCATGTCAGAATGCATTACAGCAGAAGTTGAAATGGTTCTCGACACGTGAGGGTGCGGTTCTAGTCCTACAGACATGGCAAGCCGTTTTAGCTTTTAATCCTTTTTTTCTTGATATCAGGAATTCAATTTGAACATGTGAAAATTCGATTTTAACATGTAGAAATGATATTTTAACTAGTAAGAATTGTGTTTTTACTGGTATAAATTGAAGCATTACATGTTCTAATGATAATTAGCTTGATTTGCATATGGATGTGAAGGCGGAGATAATCTGGTCTGTGCTTTTCTTAAAGAGACAACATCAAGTACTACATATAATGTACAGTTGAGTTTTTGGGGAAAATATTAAAGCTTGTACTTAACAGGTCTTGTCAGATATTTAAAAAATACATTAAAAAGCTTTACAAACGTAAAAGTTTCACAACACAAATGAAAGTGCTCATGTCTCGTCTGTGACGTGCACACCAGACCAGGCTATACCGCTTCAGTGTAGGCTACTGTTCAACTCGGCCAATGGCGGACTTGGTTCTTGGGAAGATTATGAGAGTCAGGCTAATCGAAAGAAACTTCCAGCAAGGCAGCAATGGAGGCCTGCGCGATGTTGGTATTATTGATCCTCTCATTGCTACTCTGCGTCGTATTGAGCATCATTTGAGCCTTGAAACATTCACAGAGTTGTATGAGAGTCTGACTGCATTACAGTCGTCCATAAGTGCTGATGTGCCAACTGCTTCATACTCTGCCCGCCGTAGTAGCACCGGTATGCATCATACAACCACTGCATTCATTCAAAAGCCTTCTCTGATTAGTTCTGTATACGCTTTGAACATTGCCTGAGTTCCGTGTGTTGTTCTCACTGGATATTTCAGGCTCCTGTGGAAGACCCAGAATAGATGCATCAAGAGAACAGCTGGAACTCTTGTTGAACCAAGGATTTAAGGCGAAGGCGATGGCACGGCTTCTTGGTTGCTCATCATCCTTCATTTATAGAAAACTAAGATCTATGGGCATTTCCATTAGACAGAGATTTACTCCCATCAGTGATAATGATCTTGAACAGCAGGTAAGAACGCTACACCAACAACATCCCAGGTCAGGTTGTGAGGTAGGAGGCTGAAATATTGCAGTTAAGCCATTAGAACATGTTAACCTTCTATGGGAAAACGGAGCAGTTACTGTATGTCTAATGTTGAGAACTGTCCTGGTACATGATGAGGGCCTATCTTTCTGCTGCGGGTGTACGTGTTCCTCGACGCCGAGTGCGCGACACGGAACAGAATCGATCCCGCAGCCGCTGCGCAAAGGTGGAGCAACGTTATTGCAAGGCGCACATCTCACGAACCGTCTCTGAGTTTGTGGCACATCGATGGAAACATGCGCCTCATACGGGAACATTACGTGTAACAATTCTGTGCAATGATTTTGGCATTTTTGTGATCGTGTACCGATAAACCTGAGTCTTAAAACACTCCCGTCTGTTTTCACAGCTGGGGTATAGTGACGCACGGCGGTAGAGACGGATATTCACGGGCTATCATCTATCTGACCGCCAGTACAGACAACACTGCCCAGACAGTTCTAGCTCACTTTGTTGGGGCAACCTGTCAGTACGGACTTCCTTCAAGGGTCAGATCGGATCAAGGGGGTGAAAATACACTGGGAGCACTGTTAATGAACCTGCTGAATGGGGAAGGACGAGGTAGCCACATTACTGGGCTATCAGTCCACAATAAACGAATTGAACGCCTCTGGAGGGAAGTGTTCACACACGTCATCCACTACTATTACAACTTATTTTACTCGTACGAGGATGAAGGTCTTCTGGAACCAGATAATGAAACCAGAAATACTCACTTCAAACAGCGAACCTTCCAGAAATTAGAGAGAGATTGAGCACTTTCCGAAATGCATGGAACAACCACAGCATGCGGAGTGAAAATTATCGCACCCCTAACCAAATGTGGCTGGAGGGCATGGTTAGCAACCAGCTTGTAGACAGCACTGCAATCAGCAACGATTCTGGTGAGAACCCATACAGTGAGGACAACTTGGAAACACTGCTAGCACAACATGGTGTGCAGCTAGAGCAGTTAGAAGCAGAAGAAGAGGTCTCTGACCAGGCAGTAGTGGTGAGGCCACCACACATCAACCTTAACCAAGAACAACAGCAGGTTCTTCAAACTTTCCACAGCTGGCTTGACACAGACACACACAGACAGACACACACAGACAGACACACAGACAGACACACAGACACACACAGACAGACACACACAGACAGACACACACAGACACACACAGACGCACACAGACAGAGACACACAGACACACACACAGACACACACACAGACACACACAGACAGACACACACACACACAGACAGACACACAGACAGAGAGACACAGACACACACACACAGACAGACACACAGACAGACACACACAGACACACACACAGACAGACAAACACAGACACACACACAGACACACACACACAGACAGACACAGACAGACACACACAGACAAACACACACACACAGACAGACACAGACACACACAGACAGACACAGACAGACCACAGACAGACACAGACAGACAGACACAGACAGACAGAGACACAGACAGACAAAGACAGACAGACACAGACAGACAGACCACAGACAGACAGACAGACCACAGACAGACACAGACAGACAGACACAAACAGACACAGACAGACAGAGACAGACAGACAGACAGACAGACAAACAGACACAGACAGACAAACAAACAGACAGACACACAGACACACACAGACAGACACACACAGACAGACACACAGACACACACACAGACACACACAGACAGACACACACAGACAGACACACACAGACACACACAGACGCACACAGACAGAGACACACAGACACACACACAGACACACACACAGACACACACAGACAGACACACACACACACAGACAGACACACAGACAGAGAGACACAGACACACACACACAGACAGACACACAGACAGACACACACAGACACACACACAGACAGACAAACACAGACACACACACAGACACACACACACAGACAGACACAGACAGACACACACAGACAAACACACACACACAGACAGACACAGACACACACAGACAGACACAGACAGACCACAGACAGACACAGACAGACAGACACAGACAGACAGAGACACAGACAGACAAAGACAGACAGACACAGACAGACAGACCACAGACAGACAGACAGACCACAGACAGACACAGACAGACAGACACAAACAGACACAGACAGACAGAGACAGACAGACAGACAGACAGACAAACAGACACAGACAGACAAACAAACAGACAGACACACAGACACACACACACACAGACACACACACACACACACACAGACACACACACAGACAGACAGACACAGACAGACAGACACACACTCTATACCTTTCCAAATCCGAGAGAACCAAGTACAGCATCAGTCATCAAATCAAGTATCTAATTTTCGTTCTGTATACCACGAGGAAGGAAGAGCGTCACAGAGCAAGTCGAAGCGTAAGGAAAACGACTGCCCCTTATCTCCTGATCATAAAACTGTATTAGAAGTCGCTGTGGAAATCCAAGAGGTGGTACTGCATCTGCTCCCGTAACAAACACTAGTAGGTCCTCAAAGGTGAAAGGAGTTTCTTTTTCTGTTAAAACAGACATACAAACAAAACCAGGACGTTACTGTGGTACAGCTTTGATATGGTCAACATTTTGTGCTCTGTGTTTAAATACTGGTCCATAATAAGACACAGGCTGCAAAGTAAAAAGTACACAAGAGCATTATCAACTTCACAATGACAGCATAGTGGATTTTACCTTGCACACTGTTGAGAAGACATTCCCATGCAAACATAGTGTCCTCTTCAGCTTCCTTGTTGTTTGTCCCTTCGTCACTCCAAACGACATTGAAAAGACAGCGGAAGGCAGCTCTTGTCAGTCGTCCCTCTGTGTGTGTAAACAGGCACTGAAATGCATTCCAGTACCTCTCCAGTTTCCCAAAGTTTGCCACAAGAGTTCATCCCTTGTTTAAACTGCTCAATCATGTTTTCAGTTCTGAAATAAAAATGAATAAATTAAACATTTGCACTAAATGAATGAAAAGTCTACGGTGATAATTGGCTATAAGGATGGCATAAACTAGTCAATCATAATAAGCCGTTAGTAGCGACAAGCAATAGTCAACAAATCCTGTCTGCTATTTTATCACAGATTGCTGTGCAATACCTGGAGTACATAAAACACTATGTCCTGAAAGCAGTGGGAACAATACCTGTGAAAGATGAAATGCTTCACAACTTGGGAAAGTATCTGAGGAACGTCATGGACTTTGGCTTCATAAACCCCTGGCACACCACAATCTGCAATCCAGTCACCCAAACTGTCCTGAAGATTTTTCCATGCCTCCTCAGTTTTACAGTCTTTAATCTAAGAACACAGCAGAAGACAAGGCACAAAAACCAAGACAGAAATTTAGGCTACATTAACACAAACATACACATAGTACAGTGTTTTAGGTTGTTCAACAAAATATTAAAGTACAAGACAAGTAATACACTGTTCTTATTTTCCCCTCAAAGTTCATTTCTGTAGAATTTAAATGAGCTCTAACTTTAAAACCAACAATGCAAAAAAACGGCATAGTGTCAGAAAACCTGCTGAAGCTTGTCCTGCACACACTTGTCTGGCAAGATGGAAATATCAAATTCTTCAAGATCTGGAGCCTGACCACACATTAACTGATAAAGGCTGGGATGTAATGCCTTAATGCCTGGTCCCCCAGGCAACAGAGACCAGGCAATCAGCTTCCCTCCAGTATAATACTTTCCCTTATCTAGGGCTGCCTGATCATAAGACAAAAAAAGGTTGTCTGGCTGTCCCTCCAAAATGCCCAAAGTGGACTGCACGTCTTTCATGAAAAGCCTACCAAAGAGACGAAAGAAAAACTGTTAATACTGTATAAAATTAACTCAAAAGGAAACATGCTATTGGGTCATCTTGGGTCATCTTGTGGCATCCACTCAAAAATGATGAGCTTTACAACAAAGGTAAAGAGCAACAGAAAAAAGTTGATTTTATTAGTCCAGAAAGTCTTTGATGCATTGCCCATAATATTTAGTGAAGTCATACGATCATGATCCTCCACAAAGCTGGGAAGAGAGAGAGGAAAAAAAAACTCTGTATAAAAGTCAGATCTCTATTTTGATTGATTTATTTTCCAGTCAAAATGGCCATGAATTAAAATCTATTCATTTTTCAGCTTCAAGGAAAAAGTCCTCACCACTAAATATGAAAGGGGAAATAAAATCAGGATTTAGTGTGTCCACACTTTGTCTTCATAAACTCCTTACTTTCACTTTTTCAAAATTAATAAGCAGTTCTATTTTTCCACACCTTCAATGTTCAGTCTTAGAAACTGGTTTAGCATTTTCTGCTTTTCACAATCAGCATAATCTGGTCTGGAAACTGGGGGCCAACATTCTGAGAACATCAGCAATGTGTCTCCTTTTCTTAGTGAGGCTTCTTGACAGCTACACATCCTTTCTGACCCACAGGGCTGAGTTAACTTCTCTCAATGGAAGGAAGGACAGAAAAACCTGTGGATTTTTTCAGATCTAAAGCAAGAGTGGAGCTTCATTTTATCCACTCTCTCCCAGATTAAAGCTTTAGTCTGTTTATTGATGGGGATAGTTTTGGTGGCTGTTAGGAGAGTCCCAGATAAGCCTATTTATTCTGCGCCTTTTAATAAAACTTTAATCTCCAATCTCCATGAAAATGAATTGCTTGCACATTTTGCCACTTTGACTGCAAATGAAATAAATGATAGGCAGTTGCTGACTTGTGCATGGCACTATATATGAAATGTTTAAATATGATAACATTCCAAGATTGACTAAAGTACAAAATAATAATAATAATAATAATAATAATAATAAAAACATACAGAAGAAACTATTATAAATAGAAAATGTAACAAACCTGAAGAATTCTCTTGTAGGTCCGCCGTAATCATCAGCCATCTCACCTACAAATTCAATCTGTGGACGTTTGTGCCAGTCAAAATAGCCCTTGTTTAGAGCTGTTATGGCGCTGTGTAGAATTCGCCTCCTTCTTGCCACAACCGTCAATGTAGAACGCTCACTAATGTTCTCCCTCTTGAAGTCTCTAATGATATCAGCAAGGTTCTCCATCTCCTTTAAACAAGAAAGAAATAGCCATAACAATAGTA